>NW_019398279.1:0-25107 GCF_000591075.1 Eurytemora carolleeae
ATACTTGCAGCAGCTCATCCTAAATATATGCTCTTGTAGAACCATAGAACCCTATATACTTGCAGCAGCTCATTCTAAATATATGCTCTTGAAGAACCATAGAACCCTATATACTTGCAGTAGCTCATCCTAAATATATGCTCTTGTAGATTCTAGAACTGATCTTTTCCTTCCTTCTATGAGAATTTTAGTCAACATAGTTAATCCAGTTTATTGTGTACTGTATGTAAACATATGCTGAACTTCCTTATAAGGCTGGGAACAGTTCCGTTAACGAAACGGAAGTTTTCAAAAATGCGGAAGAGTTTGTTAAAGAACGGCAAAACCGGTCATTTTTAAATCATTAACGTAACAGATTAGCCGTTTTTGAAATAAAAAAAATTAATAGTTGAAAACAAAACGGATGGATTTTTAAAAAACGGCAACTTTCGTTCTTTTTTTCTGCTAAAATTGCATTAAATATTTTTATGTTTTGTATTGTCGTCGTCTAGATTTTTGTTGCAATTTGGTGAATGCTTGTGCTCTAAATAGTTAACAACGCTAATACTTGAATCAGATTATTCAATGATTCTAAAGATGATTTTTATATCCTTTTCTCTTTCTTATTCTAACTTGACAATAATTCGTTCAATCCTTACAAACTGTCGTCTTTATTCCTACTTGAGATTTTTTTCCACTAAATCACTTATTCTCTTATAGTTTTACACACACGCATTTTATCCTATCTGCATCCTTATACTAGTCTTCAATATTTTGCTTATTCTATTCTAATACAGTGATCCCCAAAAACATATTTTCAGAACTCAATCTTCCCAACTACTCCAACTCCCAATTGATCAACCCATCATCTAAACATTCATTGAATCCCAATCCATACTTCCAATTTAGTTGATATCCATTCCAATTCCCAACCTATTAGTCTTATCCCAATTGGTCCTATTTCATTTTTATACCTTATTCCCAAACCAAGTCCCAATATCTTGGACATTAGTTAATAGTTGTTTGGGATCCCAATAGTTTGGATTTTACATAAAAGTTACGACAATATAGACTTTTATATCATGATTCATTTACGACAAATAACAAGAAAATATGAATTTTTGAAATATATGAAAGAAGCAAGGCAGTGTAAAACCAGCCTGTGTGCATGTTTTTATGCAGTAGTATACTAAGCCTAGCTAAAGGGGTGTTTAGATCCTTTGCAACAAAAGTTGTTAATATGTTTTTATGTTTTCACTTGTATATCTATTTTAAACCTAAAATAGATTTTATTATCAAATTTACCATCTTTGAATTTGCCCTGAATCTGGCAATCACAAAGCAGGCTAGACACAGTCGCTATAGAACCAGTAAAGAAGATAGATTCAAGATGTAACTCCTACGAAGAACAAAGAACTGTTTGACCCGATTATTCTCGCGGCTAAGTGAGTTTCGAAGAACCTAGTATTCTCTGTGTTGAAACTGTTTCTGTTTCTGTATCTGTTAAATATAATTCTATAATTCTTCATACCAACGATTGATTAGAGATAATTCATCAGATTTCTATTTCACTGCACAAAGAACCCCGGCCTCCAATATATACTATTCTACCATCTCAAGCTACACCCTTCCAACTACCCTTACCAAATACCTAATCCTCTCCTTTTTAAATCTGACACATACTACAAACAAACGTTCTGTTCTTACCTTTAAAACTAATGTATACCGGACAAAAGTCTGGTAGGTGGGAAGGTACCTAAATGCACAACTAGCACAACTAAACATATTATTATTATTGTATATTTTATTCCAATTGATAAAAAACATTGCCGAATATAAAGTGTATGTGAACCCCGCTAGATGGTATGCGGGACTGAAGTATATTCTCCAACTCCTTCTTTAAGTACAATTCAGATAATCTTCCTGGTTTAAACTCGGTTCCTGCTTCATCTACGCATTATTGAACTTGGTTCATACAAACGGCTATCTGAAATTTTTTTAACGGTTGGATCTAACCGTTAACGTAACGACTAGAAAAAGTTGGAACTTGCCCAGCCCTACTTACTTATAGAGAATTAAATTATCCCCAAAGAAAGTTAAACTGCCATTTTAAATCGGAAGAAGTGATGATGAAGTTTGGTTTTGGCTGGTGGAAATACAGTGGAGAGCAGGTTTGAGTGATTTAGGATTTTTTTAGAAATCAGCCTACAGCCCACTGGGAGTTTGTGCATTAAAACCTGGAAAAAATAATGCGATCAAGAGGATGTTCGAAATCATTTATACCTTTCCGATCCGACAATTTAATGTAGGAAAAATCTGTTTATTTTTAATTTACTTGTTACGCCTCATTTTCTTGGAAATCTTATGCTCAATTCCAGTAAAAAATGGATTTTGAAAAAACAAATTGTATGAATTCAGCAAAAAATATCAAAAAAAATTTGTAAAAAATACTTTGTTTTGAAATTTTAATTTTTTTGGCCTTTGAAGGGATTTTTCTGACATTAAAGTGTCGGATCAGAACCGTTTGGATGATTAGGCAATTTTTTTTATCACCAAAGGAATTGAGTTTTTTTCCACAAACTCCGATTTTCTAATTTCAATAACATTGCAACCCAATGTCGTAGACCTTTAATATTTCAAACTATGAATGCTGTTAGATCAAATAATGTAAGTTTGAAATATCAAAGGTTTACATCATCAGGTTGCAAAGATATAAGGATTACAAAAATTGAATTTGTGGTAAAGACTCAATTCATTTTTTTTAGATCTCAATGCACAATCTCCCGGTGGGCGGTTAGCTCAGTTCCAATATTGATGTTGCCTACTGGAGAGTCACTTAAATATATAAGAATTTGATCAACTGCGTAATAAGTTGAATGTTTGGCTGAAACTGAGTTTTATCAGGAATTTGTATTTAATGCTTTGTAAACTTTGTAAATCTCTATATATGCTGGAAGCTGACTTAAAAGATAAGAAATTTTCTACTTCACTTTTTTAATATTCTAAAAGAAACTGTTTCAAAAGCTACAATCTTAAAGGGATTTAAAGCATAATTTCAAGTGACCCTCCATGCAAAGATGGCAATGTGCGATTCACGCATCAACACGAGTATTTTGAAATATGTCAGCACTTTTCCCAATGCTGCTTTTTGCAAAGTAATGTTTATTTATCACCTTCTTGTCTTGGCGGTAAATGCTTGATTTTACAGTTCTGATAACTTGCTGAAACTTACATATTTTGTGTTGAGATAGGGTTTGCCGATGCATATTTTTAAAAAAATCCACAAAAAATCTTTTTAAATCTATTTAAATTGGATGTACTGTATACATTAAACACATGTACAGTGTACACTGTACAGTGGTTGATGTAAGCAAAGATTTTACACTTATCCAGTTTTTCAATAATTGTCATCTAGGCTGTTTTGTTTTCGGAAAAAATATTCTCCAGGATGGAGATTTTTTCTAGTGCTCCAAGAATTATTTTGAGAACACTTACTTGGGAAAGAGAATCAAAAGCTTCAGAAAACCCCTTATTTATGTATTTACCTCTTTTTCTGTCCAACAGGCCTCCATGGCAAATTTACATTTAAGTATGTGTACTGAATATTTACAGTTATTTTATAATAAGACAAATATGTAATAAACCTTTTCCTCTTTTTTAGAATTAGGGAAAATATTCCCGGAATCCCTATTTTTGTAGGATTTTTAAATATTTTCTCCTCAAACAATTAATTTAATAATTTCTTGTTGTTATATTTTATAGATAAATGATTACTTACTTTCTTATTAAAGTGTAAGGAAAGGTTTGGATTAAAGGAAACGAAAGTGTTTAAAGGAGCTGATATAATTTAAACGTTCTCCTGATATACCAGGTTCAATTAAACCCCGTTAAGTGTAAGTGGGTTAGAATGTGTCTTAACCTTACTTTATTTCTTTATTCCCTCTGGACGGGTTGGAAAAATCTCCGGAGAAATCTAAACCATATCGAAGTTAACCTTGTCTCTTTATCTTTTTGATTAGAACGGATCCAAGTTCCCCCTATTCTCCTCCGTTCCCAAACTCTAGTATCCAAAATCTTAGTATTGACTAGGGCTGGGCACCTTCCAACTTTTTCTAACCGTTTCGTTAACCGTTAGTGCCAAGCGTTAAAAAAAGAAAAATTTCAGTTAGCCGATAATTTTAAAAATAAGAACGGAACGTTCCTTATGTTATTGGCATTTTCCGTTTTTTAAAATTACCGTTAGTTAACAATCTCAATCTTATTAACGGTGTTAACGGAAAATTTTGAACAACCATTATAATGGCACTAGCCGTTAATGGTACCATATTACAAAATTAACAGCATTAACGTCTAGTTCCAACCATTAAAAAAGAAAAGTTTCAGTTAGCCAATAATTTTAAAAGTAAGAACGGAATGTTCGTTACGTTTTCCTTTTTTTTAAATTACCGTTAATTAACAATCTCAATTTTTTTAACAGCATTAATGGAAAATTTTCAACAACTGTTCATGGCTCTAGCCGTTAATGGTACCATATTACAAAATTTACGACGTTAACATCTAGTTCCAACCGTTAAAAAAGAAAAGTTTCAGTTAGCCGATAATTTTAAAAGAAAGAACGGAGCGTTCATTTCGTTAAATGCATTTTCCGGTTTTTTAAAATTACTGTTAGTTAACAATCTCAATCTTATTAACGGAGTTTATGGAAAATTGTCAGCAACCGTTAATGGATCTCAATTTTCTTAATGGCGTTACTAATAAAACAACCATTAATGGCTCATAGTCGCTAATAGTGACATTATAACAAAACTAATGGCATTAACGGCTAATTCCAACCATTAAAAAAGAAAAATTTTAGTTAGTCATTAATTTTCGAAGTAAGAACGGAACGTTTAGTTCGTTAATCTTATCCTCAGTTTTTTTTAAATCATCGTTATTTAATGATATCAATTTTATTAACGCCATTAACAAATATTTTCAACAACCGTTAACTGCTTTAGCCATTAATAGTACCATTATTACAAAATCAACGGCGTTAACGGTATATTGCAGTGTTAACGGTCTTAAGGGCAAAAAAAATTTTGTTAACAGTTTAAAAACACAGAAAACGACATTTAAAAACATAAAAACACGAAAAATTAAAATAGAACAATTTTAAAAGTTACATACAATTTTAATCAGAACAAAGCAAAATTAACCGTTTTTAGCATTTTCGTTAACGTTTTTAACCCTTAATTTTTTTCTTCAAAAACAGTCAATTCGTGTTGTTAAAAATTTAAAAATTAACGATTTTTGCCGTTCGTTAACGGACTCTTCCGTTAATTTCCAAAACATACGTTTTGTTAACGGAACATTACTAATGACAATACAAATGTAGTACCTGAACTGGAAACTCATAATCCTGGTCGCTTAATATTGATATCCAGTGTGGGCACTTTTAATTTGAGGATCAAAGCATAATCCCGTCAGCAGGGTACAATCAAACTGCGGGATATCGAATAATGATTAAATTAATCTGCAGATTAACAAAAGATCGAAATCCAGAATACAAAAGTAACACAAAATATTGCATGCCTTAAGCTTTCCAAAAGGCTTATATTTTTTCTGTGCAATGTCTTCTTGTTTATTTTATTTAATGAATGTAAAAACGGCTAAACCGATCAAGTCACAATTTTTAAGACAACTCCCATTACCTTAGGGAAATTTTATGGTTGGTCAAAGTTGCCAAATTTTGCAATTATCGTTATAATATCATTTACTAATATTATCAAAGGGAGTGACCGGCTATGTAAGGTAGTTGAACTGAGTATGCAGTGTTGTGGAAAATTTATTTCGGATTCATTTGAGACATATTAAACTTTTTAAAGATCTGTAAATCCTGAGTTTGAGCGCAAATTCGACGTTCAAACCCAAGTAACAATTTTGCGGAAAATACGCGGAAATTCCGAGGAATCTTTCCTGGGAATCCGCGGAATGGGTCCGAGGAATTTCTTGCAACCCATTCCGAAGAAATTCTCATGACTTTATCCAAGGAATTTCTGGTAACAATTCCAGGGAATTTCTTTTTAACATTTCTGCAGAAAATGTCGACAAAATTCGTGGAAATTCTTAGGAATTTCAAGAGAAAAGTTCTTTAGAACCAATTCCTGGGAATTTCCTGGGAACTATTCCCAAGATTTTCCTAAATGTTACTCAGGAATATCTTGAAATAGTCTCAGCATATTCCTGAGTAAATTCACAAACCAGGCCCAATAGTTGTTACAGTCGTTTTTGATCTTACTGAAGTTGTCATGTATTTTGTTTATTCAGACAACTGAATTGTCAAGAAAAAATAAAAAAAGTATAAATTAAATTATCATTTTTTATCAAAAAGGATGCAAAGAAAAAAAGATTTAGTTAGGCAGTGCATAATAAAAGAGAACCTCAGAGAAAAACGGAACTTGAAAATTAAGTGAAGAAGTCCTGAGAATTTCTCAGGAATTTCCGGAGAAATATTCCTGAGAAATTCTCAGGAATTTCTGGAGAAAAATTCCAGAGAAATTCTCAGGAATTTCTCGAAACTTATTCTCTTATTTAATTCCCCTAAAAATCCAAAAACTTGGTGACCAAGTCCTAAGAATTTCTCAGGAATTTCTGGAGAAGCATTCAGGAGAATTTCTCAGGAATTTCTTGGGGTGAAATTCCGGAGAAATTCCCACGAATTTCTCAAAATTAATTCCCGTATTCAGATCCTCTAAAAATCTGTGTACTTGGTGACCATATACTAAGAATTTCTCAGGAATTTCCGGAGAAGTAATCAGGAGAAATTCTCAGGATTTTCTTTTATTGAAATTCCTGAGAAATCCCCTGGAATTTCTCGAAACTAATTCTCTTAATAAATTCCCCTAAAAATCCGTAAACATGGTGACCAAGTCCTAAGAATTTCTCAGGAATTTTTCCCCACAAAATTCCTCAGTATTTCTTCGGAATTTCTCGAAACTGAGTCTCAAAACTGTGATCCCACAAAAATCTCTCATCTTGGGGACCAATTTTGGGGAATTTCTCGAGAATTTCCGAGGAATCAGTTACAGGAAATGATTCTCAAGAAAAAAGATATAAGAGTTTAAGATATAAAATCAGACATAAAGGATGTCGAAAATCGGCGCGAATTAAAAAGATGCCTAACAAATTCCTGTTTTGTGTAGAATCTATATCTTTTTTCACAACCCTTAAAGCATATTTCATTTTATCTTAACATTAAAAATAAATCTATATTTTGTTGTTAGTTTCTTGTCGAAAAATACTAACATTACAACACCAGTTATGATTCATATAATGTGAATATGTGAATTCCCTTCCGTTTCCTTTATTTTAGAATTGGGGGGAAATATTCCCACAACCTCTAATTTTGAAGGTTTTTGAATATTTTCTCCTGAAACACTTAATCTTGTATGTTTTTGTTAAAGGATTTGCAAGTCTTTGCCACAAACTCAAATTTTCTAATTCCTATATCCTTCCAACCCAATGCCGTAGACCTTAGACATTTCAATTATGAATTCTGGTAGATCAAATAATCTAAGTTTTAAATATCAAAGGTTTGCACCATCAAGTTGCTAAGATATAAGGATTAGAAAATTTGAGTTTGTGAAAAAGACTCAAGTCCTTTCATAAATAAATAATTACTTTCAGGTAACTCTGTAGCCATGAGTAATACCTTTATCAAAAAACAATAAATGCTAGCTTTCAGGAATTTCAATTTTGTTCTTATCTTCCTTGATAGAAAGATAGATAGATAGATAGATAGATAGATAGATAGATAGATAGATAGATAGAAAGATTGATACTTTTATTATGTTTATGATAAGATTATTACTTTGGAGTGAATAATGCAACTGGGTGGTGTGTTTATAGTTATTATTGGTAAAAAAAACTTTATATTTTTCAAGAATCATTATTTTGTGACGTTGAAATCGTATTTTGGTTCAAACGTAATTTCAAGTAATTATATTCTATACTTGGTCATCTCCAGTACCCTATTGTCTTATATGCTTAAAGGGACTGTATATGTAATATCTTCTCTTATATGCCTAAAGGGACTGTATATGTAATATCTTCTCTTATATGCCTAAAGGGACTGTATATGTAATATCTTCTCTTATATGCCTAAAGGGACTGTATATGTAATATCTTCTCTTATATGCCTAAAGGGACTGTATATGTAATATCTTATCTTATATGCCTAAAGGGACTGTATATGTAATTTCTTCTCTTATATGCCTAAAGGGACTGTATATGTAATCTCTTCTCTTATGTGCTTAAAGGGACTGTAATGTAATTTCTTCTCTTATATGCTTAAAGGGACTGTATATGTAATTTCTTCTCTTATTGCTCAAAGGGAATGTAAATGTAATATCTTCTCATATGTATATGTAATTTCTTCTCTTATATGCTTAAAGGGACTGTAAATGTAATATCTTCTCTTATATGCCTAAAGGGACTGTAAATGTAATTTCTTCTCTTATATGTTTAAAGGGACTGTAAATGTAATATCTTCTTTTATATGCTTAAAGGGACTGTAAATGTAATATCTTCTTTTATATGCTTAAAGGGACTGTAAATGTAATATCTTCTCTTATATGTTTAAAGGGACTGTAAATGTAATATCTTCTTTTATATGCTTAAAGGGACTGTAAATGCAATTTCTTCTCTTATATGCCTAAATGAAATGTAAATGTAATTGCAAGTAACCCTTCGATCATTCTTAAAATGACATCTCAGATTAAAACTTTTATGATAAAGATAATTTCGTTTTTTTTGTCTTAAATGTGTTTTCTTAATTGTTTATGTAGCATAAACTTATCAAGAGAAAGATGCCACAGCTGAAAATAATTAATTTTCAGTTAGAAAATCAAGGATATATGGTGAATTCTTTATAATTGTTTAAAGGGTGCCGTTGTGAATTGGCCGTACCACCCAATAATCAATATATATGTAATTATCGTCCTAACAATTAATTGAATTATGGAGGTCTCTTTAAACTTTATTTTGACAAATGATAAACAATTTTTAAACTATGATGCTCGGCAATTATATCAATATAATGAAAACAACATTTGATCAAGCTTTTAAACAGCATGGATACAGAAAAACATGGAAACAAAGAGAAGCAGCCAATTAAAAAAAATTCTCTTTAATTATTTTTAAATTTATAATTCGAAAAAAGCTTGTTAACAATTAAAACTTAAAGAAAAAAGTCATCTTGATTATATTGATATCATCGCCTACCACCATATTATATACATACATACAATACATAAGTCAGGGCTTATGTGCCCCTGTCCTAACAATTCATTGGTTTAGGATTGAAGCACTTGTGCTCCTGTCCTAACAATTCATTGGTTTAGGATTGAAGCACTTGTGCTCCTGTCCTAACAATTCATTGGTTTAGGAAGCCTATATGCTCCTGTCCTAACAATTCATTGATTTAGGAAGCCTATATGCTCCTGTCCTAACAATTCATTGATTTAGGAAGCCTATATGCTCCTGTCCTAACAATTTGATTTAGGAAGCCTATATGCTCCTGTCCTAACAATTCATTGATTTAGGAAGCCTATGTACTCCTGTCCTAACAATTCATTGATTTAGGAAGCCTATATGCTTCTGTCATAACAATTAATTGGTTTAGGAAGCCTATATGATCCTGTCCTAACAATTCATTGCTTTAGGAAGCCTATATGCTCCTGTCCAAACATTTCATTGATTTAGGAAGCCTATATGCTCCTGTCCTAACAATTTATTGATTTAGGAAGCCTATATACCTAACAATTCATTGATTTAGGAAGCCTATATACTCCTGTCCTAACAATTCATTGATTTAGGAAGCCTATATGCTCCTGTCCTAACAATTCATTGGTTTAGGAAGCCTATATGTTCTTGTCCTAACAATTTATTGATTTAAGAAGCCTATATACTCCTGTCCTAACAATTAATTGGTTTAGGAAGCCTATATACTCCTGTCCTAACAATTAATTGGTTTAGGAAGCATATATACTCCTGTCCTAATAATTCATTTGTTTAGGAAGCCTATATACTCCTGTCCTAACAATTAATTGGTTTAGGAAGCATATATACTCCTGTCCTAATAATTCATTTGTTTAGGAAGCCTTGGTGCCCCTATTCTAACAGTTCTTTGACAAAAGAAGCCTATATGTTCTTGTCCTAACAATTTATTGATTTAAGAAGCCTATATACTCCTGTCCTAACAATTCATTGATTTAGGAAGCATATATACTCCTGTCCTAATAATTCATTTGTTTAGGAAGCCTTTGTGCCCCTGTTCTAACAGTTCTTTGACTAAAGAAGCACTTAGGCTCCTGTCCTAACAATTCGTTTATTTAGGAAGCCTATGTGCGCCTGTCCTAACATTTGATTGAATTAGGAAGCCTATATGTTCCTGTCCTAACAATTCATTGATTTAGGAAGCGTATGTGTTCCTGTCCTAACAATTAATTGATTTAGGAAGCGTATATGCTCCTGTCCTAACAAGTAATTGATTTAGGAAGCGTATATGCTCCTGTCCTAGCAAGTAATTGATTTAGGAAGCCTATGTGCTACTGTCCTAACAATTTATTGATTTAGGAAGCCTATATGCTCCTGTCCTAACAATTCATTGATTTAGGAAGCCTATATGTTCCTGTCCTAACAGTTAATTGATTTAGGAAGCCTATCTGCTCCTACCCTAAAAATTCATTGGTTTAGGAAGCCTATATGCCCCTATCCTAACAATTCATTGGTTTAGGAAGCCTATGTGCTCCTGTCCTAACGCAAGATCCAGCAAAATGTCCACCAACAATACTTTGTAATGAGGTAAGATGTTGATAGAGGGGGGGACTTGATCTTCAAAATAATTTTTGCTGTTTTTCTAAAATAATTCTCAATTTCTTCATAAACCTATTTAGGTCGAAAACCGGAAGATATCCATGTCCATAATTGTTCAGTAATTTTAATTGAACTTTTATTTTGTATAATTTAAAAATGATTAATTTTATTGCTTTTGAAGTTATTTTTCGCGTACTATGACCTATTGGAATGGGATACAGGAATTGGATTAGCTAGGATCGGTCCCTTTTCTAGCAACAAATTTAGGTTTTAAATGTTGGATTCTAAGCCGCCATTTGTTCTTCGAACTCCATCGATCAAACTAAACATTTTGCGGATTTTCCTGTTTATACAGGGTGTCCCACATCAAATAAGACCGCGTCAATGGGTCTAAATTACGATTTTAGGGAAAAATCAGAAAAGGTAAGAAGAATTAATCGTTTTGAAAATTTAATAAGGTTAATATAGAAATTTTTCTTCTCAGAGAATGCTAGATTTTTCGAGTTTTATGTGCGTATTTTGGCGTTAAAGATTGGAAATAATCTAAAAGTAGCAAGACGACTTGAAGGTCGCCTTTGATCTTTAGAATGATTTACGGCATTTATTCGTTAACCAAATTTTAGAAGTAGAATTCTAGAGTTCATAGTCACAAAAAACTCCTGGTCTTGGCATCTCCAAAATGTGGTCTGCCTTTTTGTTCTCTCAATACTACCGTAGATATAGTTAATTTTTTTGTTTAGATTTCGACAATTTTGGTTTTATTTTAAAAAATTGAAATCTGAACGAAATTCTCATTATATCCGGTAATAGTGACTGCACAAAAAAGGCAGACCACATTTTGGAAATCCCAGGACTAGGAGAATTTTGTGATTATTGTTTCAAGAATCATACATGTGAAAGAAGGTTGACTACTGAATGTCTCCAATTAATTAAAAAAATCAAAGACAACTTTCAAATTGTCTTGCTAATGTCAAATTTTAATTCATTCCAGTGCCTTAATTAAAAAAAACTTAAAATCCACTTAGTTTGAACTGTTTTAAAGAATAAGTAGTTGAATCAGCTAAACCTATTTCAAATACCTTTATATATCTTTATTTTGTTCATAAATTTCAATCTTTGTTACTACAGACTCAGTGGGACCCTACCCATAAATTGCGAAGCCGGCTGTTAGATGAACAGTCGATTCACATTTTACTTAAAGGGACTGTAAGGGTAATTTCAAATGACCCTTCATGCAAATATGCCTATAGCCTCATTAATTCACAACGATATTGTTTTTTTCTGATCAATAATGTAGAAGATATCGTCGTTTTTCTAGACTTAATTATGATAATTGCAGTAGAAATGCTGTATATTACTTTGTAGAAAATCCACGATTAAAAATAATAAGTTTTCAAACTGATAAACATCGATATATCTGATTTATACTTGATCAGGGAAAGGTTTAAAAGGTACCGTTGTATGGAGGGTCACTTGATATTAAGTACGTCGCACAGTCCCTTTAATTTAAGTCGATATTCAAGCAACAGGTGAAATTATAAACATATTATTGGATTAATGGTATTTTCCTTTTTCACAGTTATATTCGAGCAAACAAAATCTCGAGTTAAAATCGAGTAAAACTCGACTTTTGCCTTCCAGAAGTGGAGTTTTAATCGAGTTTAAAAGTGGAGTTTTCGCCTGCAATAGTCGTGCCATATCTGGAGGAAAAATCGACTTTTCGCCAAGTTGGGGGTTGTAAAAAGTGATGATGACTGGATGATATCTGGATGATTTCTGGGTGATTTTTGGATGATTTCTGAAAAATTAAGTCGATACTTCATCCAGTTGGTGACTGGAATTCAAAAATGGAGTTAAAGTAGAGTTTAAGTGGAGTTTTGAAGTAGAGTTTAGGACAACTAGTTATCATCTAGTTGTATCATCTAGTTGTATCATCTAGTTGTGTTTCCTGGGATGGGTCTCACTGTAGAGATATTAGTAAAGTTCTTCTATTTAGGATAGCAGGGAATATACACTGCTGAAAACATTTGAAAATGTTGATGATTTCTGTGATTGCTGTCAAGAGAAATATGTTCCGTACATAGGAAAGCATGTATTTATTATGTACAGTACAGTTTACACAGAGCCCAAAACTTAAGACATAGTATCGTAATGAAAACCAGTTTTAAAACCCGGGTTTCGCGAATGGGGTTAGGCAGTTTTGTGAATATCAAAATTCTTGTAATGAAATATTATTTTTTCAAGTTGTTTATATTCTCCATTTTTTTCGAATCTCTTAAATCAAAATCTACACAAATGCTAAGACCCCAGAAAAGAAACTCGGTAGTTTCGTTCAACGATACTCTTTTAAATTTCGGGCTCNGCTTTAAGATTTACAAATGTTTAGACAAAGTTTAGAAAAACTCTTAAAATGTTGAATTTTGTGTTCCGCCACTTTGAGAATAGTCTCAAGATAGTATGATCATTGATCGATAATGGCGAGAAAAAAAAGTTTCTAGACTAAAGTTGCTAGTAAGCCAGAATGTAAGCAAAAATAAATTCGTACAATCATCTCCTAAATTTTATTCTTTGTGGGTATATTGTAACCCTATAATAAACAAGATTTATGCATTAGAAAAAATTAATCTAAAAATCTTTTTTAAAACTAGTTTGTTTACATGTTTTCAGGGCTGGAATTTAAAGAATTTGAGGCCGCGGTTTAAATCCGCCAAAATCCGTTTTAAATTCAGCGCCGGCCTAAATCTTGAAACATTTGATACAATTTTAAGTGGAACCGACCATATTTAAACCGCTACTTAAATTTAAACCGCCGCTCAAATTCTTTAAATTCGGCCACAGGGCGCTTAGCTTTTTCTTGCTGTTTTATTTTTAAGCCTTTCGTGCAGTTTAGAATAAAAACCAATAAAGTCTCAGACTTTCCTGTTTTGTTAGCGGATTGGCAAAATTAAATAAAATTGTAATACTTTTGAAGAAAGATTTTCTAGATGTGTCAAGCCACAGAAAAATTGGACTTGATCGGTTCAGCCGTTTCGGCGTTTATTGGAGACAAACAAACAAACACACAAACAAGCTTAACAAATCAAATATATCATATAAATGCATATTTTACCTGAAGAGGAAGGAGAAAGATGCTTTCAAACTATTTCAAATTATGATCTTCCATCGAAGGTAAAAAAAAATTATTCCCTTAAAGGGACAGACCGGCTATGTAAGGTAGTTGAACTGAGTATGCAGTGTTGTGGAAAGTTTCTTTAGGATTCATTTGATCGAAAATCGGCGCGAATTAAAAAGATGCCTAACAAATTTATTTTATCTTAACATTAAAAATAAATCTATATTTTTTTTGTTAGTTTCTTGTCGTAAAATACTAACATTACATGCACCAGTTATGATTCATATAATGTAAACAACAAATATGTGAATTCCCTTCCGTTTCCTTTATTTTAGAATTGGTGGGAAATATTCTCACAACCTCTAATTTTGGAGGTTTTTTAATATTTTCTCCTGAAACACTTAATCTTGTATGTTTTTGTTAAATTTCATAAATAAATAATTACTTTCTTACTAATTTTCAGGTAACTCTGTAGTTATGAGTAATACCTTTATCAAAAAACAATAAATGCTAGCATGCAGGAATTTCAATTTTGTTCTTATCTTCCTTGATAGATATATAGATAGATAGATAGATACTTTATTATTTTTAAGATAAGATTATTAATTAATTTGGAGTGAATAATGCAACTGGGTGGTGTGTTTATAGTTATTATTGGTAAAAAACCTTTATATTTTTCAGGAATCATTATTTTGTGACGTTGAAATCGTATTTTGGTTCAAACGTAATTTCAAGTAATTATATTCTATACTTGTTCATCTCCAATTTACAACAGTACCCTTGAAAACATTGTCTCATATGCCTAAAGGGACTGTAAATGTAATTTCTTCTCTTTTTTGCCTAAAGGGACTGTAAATGTAATGTCTTCTCTTATATGCCTAAAGGGACTATATATGTAATTTCTTCTCTTATATGCTTAAAGGGACTGTAAATGTAATTTCTTTTCTTATATGTCTAAAGGGACTGTAAATGTAATTTCTTCTCTTATTTGCCTAAAGGGACTGTAAATGTAATTTCTTCTCTTATATGCCTAAAGAGACTGTAAATGTAATTTCTTCTCTTATTTGCCTAAAGGGACTGTAAATGTAATTTCTTCTCTTATATGATAAGGGACTATATATGTAATCTTTTCTATTATATCCTTAAAGGGACTGTAAATGTAATTTCTTCTCTTGTATGCCTAAAGGGACTGTAAATGTAATTTCTTCTCTTATTTGCCTAAAGGGACTGTAAATGTAATTTCTTCTCTTATATGCCTAAAGGGACTGTAAATGTAATTTCTTCTCTTATTTGCCTAAAGGGACTGTAAATGTAATTTCTTCTCTTATATGCCTAAAGGGACTATATATGTAATTTCTTCTCTTATATGCTTAAAGGGACTGTAAATGTAATTTCTTCTCTTATATGCCTAAAGGGACTGTAAATGTAATGTCTTCTCTTATATGCCTAAAGGGACTATAATGTAATTTCTTCTCTTATATGCCTAAAGGGACTGTATATGTAATTTCTTCTCTTATATGCTTAAATGGACTGTAAATGTAATTTCTTCTCTTGTATGCCTAAAGGGACTGTAAATGTAGTTTCTTCTCTTATATACCTAAAGGGACTGTAAATGTAATTTCTTCTCCTATATGCCTAAAGGGACTGTAAATGTAATTGCAAGAAACCCTTCATCTTTAAAATGACATCTCAGATTTAAACTTTTTATGATAAAGATATTGTTGTTTTTCTGTCTTAAATGTGTTTTCTTAATTGTTTTTGTAGCATAAACTTAACAAGAGAAAGATGCCACAGCCGAAAATAATCAATTTTCAGTTAGAAATCAAGGATATATGGTGCATTCTTGATAATTGTTTATAGGGTACCGTTGTGAATTGGCTGTACCACCCTATAATCAATATATATGTAATTATCGTCTTAACAATTAATTGATTTATGGAGGTCTTTTTAAACTTTAAACTTTATTTTGACAAATGATAAACAATTTATAAACTTTGGTATTCGGCAATTATATCAATACAATGAAAACAACATTTGATCAATCTTTTAAACAGCATGGATACAGAAAAACATGGAAACAAAGAGAAGCGGCCAGTTAAAAAATTCTTGTTGACAATTAAAACTTAAATAAAAAAGTCACCTTGATTATATTGATATAATCGCCTACCACCATATTATATACATACATACAAGGCTTAAGTCAGGGCTCATGTTCCCCTGTCGTAACAATTCATTGCTTTAGAAAGCCTTTGTTCCCCTGTCCAAACAGTTCTTTGATTTAGGATTGAAGCACTTGTGCTCCTGTCCTAACAATTCATTTGTTTAGGAAGCCTTTGTGCCCATGTTCTAACAGTTCTTTGATTTAGGAAGCCTATATGCTCCTATCCTAACAATCAATTGATTTAGGAAGCCTATATGCTCCTATCCTAACAATTCATTGATTTAGGAAGCCTATATGCTCCTATTCTAACAATTCATTGGTTTAGGAAGCCTATATGCTCCTGTCCTAACAATTCATTGATTTAGGAAGCCTATATGCTCCTGTCCTAACAATTCATTGATTTAGGAAGCCTATATGCTCCTGTCCTAACAATTAATTGATTTAGGAAGCCTATATGCTCCTATCCTAACAATTTATTGATTTAGGAAGCCTATATGTTCCTGTCCTAACAGTTAATTGATTTAGGAAGCCTATATGCTCCTGTCCTAAATCTAAGGTCTACGGCATTGGGTTGAAAAGATATAGGGATTAGAGAATCTGAGGTAGTGGCAAAAAATAAAATCCGTTATCCAGTTGCAATATATAAAAATTCAAGCATTTGTTCTTTCCCAATAACTATTCAATAAAAAGAATTCTGTTTTAAAACATATAAAATTTCAATCTTACGTGCAATTTACTTTACTTTGATATACTTTTAAACATTTAGGTTTTATCTATTTTATCCCTTTAAAGGGACTGTAAGCGTAATTTCAAGTAACCATTCAAGCATGGATGACAATGCCCGATTTACAACGGTTCCCTTGAAAACTTTGTCTGATCAAGTATAAATCAGATATCAATGCTTATTTGTGACCAAAACAGGTCTAACTGGAACGGTACCAATGTCCATGGCCATTTGTGTACTTTGTTTCAAATTTCAAATCCAAAAAGGTACCTTGGGTACCAAATTGGACACACGTTCCATTCTGTGTTTCTCTGCGAAAGTGACTTGCGCATTTCTTGTTTATAATAAAAGCAATGTAGAAACTAGAAACTCATAATAATGCATATTTTTTAAGTCAGAAAAATCTTTCCATTGTAAATCGTGCATTGCCATATTTGCTTGGAGGGTTACTTTAAATTTAAGCTTATAACAATCCCTTTAATGAATAATTATTTATTGTGAAGGGTTTGTGTGGGGCTGGACTATCCTGTCAGAGATTACCAGGTAAAATCATTTCATTTTTTTTTAATTTTTAAATTTAAAATGGATTTATTAATGTAAGGAATTAAATCTTNCTCTGTAAGGGTAAAATTTGACATAGTGTAATCAGAGCAAATGTTTCAAATAAACAATTTTAGAAACATTTGTTTATCTTGGCATTCTCAAAATGTGCTCATTACAGTATTTACCATCAAGCTCTCTTCTTATGATATGGAAGAACCTGCCTCTTGACTTAAAAAGAAGCAACTCTCTAAGTATATTTAAAAATAGACTACTAAATTCTCTTTTTGAAAATTACATTATAATGTGTTATTAACCGAATTGCTATTCATGTAAAACTAACTAGATATGTTTTAATATGCTTTGATATTTGTTGTGTACATGTAAGAAAATTACTTTAAACTCTAGTTATTCGAATTAATACAGCCAAGAGCTATTTTACACCTAATTGCTTTATGCTTGTACTGTAAAAATAATTATTTATCAATTTGTAAACTTTATCTATCTATCTATCTACACTTTGCCAAATTTTGACCTTGAAAGAAAATATATGGGTAATTAACGAAGCAACAACAAACCAATTCAATGCACATTACTCACTGTAGATTAAGAAATCAGCTAACCGCCCACCAGAGGTTGCTGCGTTTTGACTTAAAAAATATTGCAATAAAAACATTTCAAGATCGTCTAAACGGTTGCGAGTTGACGTAGCAACCCCCCGTCCGTTGGGCGGTTGGCTTAATTCCAATATTGATCACCCTTACTGTAGATGCGTGGATGAACTAACAGGAGAACCAATATTTGGATTAGCGGTCAACCTGGCAGCAGCTACACAGGAAGGTAATAAACAAGAGAAGATTTAACCGTTCGATCCTTATCCCAGAGAACTGTAACTTTCGATCACAATTTTATCTATGAAACATCCTTTATTCGCCTTGTTTATTTTATACTTTTGTCGGTATATACGTTTTAAACGGAAAAGTGTAATAAGAGGCAACCACGTAAGTTTAAAGACTTTTGAATTATAATTATAACACATGATTGAATTCAAATAAAAGAAACCAAATGCATCTCGCCCTGGTTAGTCCAGGGTAAGGTGTCCTACAGTTTCTGGGAGGAAGGTAAACAAACTTGCAGTACACTAAATTTGTAAACAACCGTGATTTTTTAGAACCATTTTAATGGTACAGTACCCGACATTTGAATTGGGCGGTGTCTGAAATAATTTAGTGTAAATGGATAAAAATTGTAATTGTACATACATACAATATGGCATAGTATATAGTCATCCCTCTTTTGAATGACATGTGAAGGACATGAAGGACATGAAGGACATGATTGACATGAAAGACATGAAGGACATGAAGCGTCTTTTTACGAATTAATCTAAAATTAAGTCTTTGTCACAAACTCAAATTTTCTAATCCCTATATTTTAGCAGCTTGATGGTGCAAACCTTTCATATTTCAAACGTAGATTATTTGATCTACCAGAATTCATAATTTGAAATATCTAAGGTCTACGGCATTGGGTTGAAAAGATATAGGGATTAGAGAATCTGAGTTTGTGGGGGAAAAAAAAATCGTTATCCAGTTACAATTTTTAAAAATTCAAGCATGTGTTCTTTTCCAATAACTATTCAATAAAAAGAGTTCAGAGGCCGAACTTAAAGAATTTGAGCCGCGGCTTAAATTTAAGCCGTGGCTCAAATTTGGTTGGTTCCACTTAAAATTGTATTCAATTTTTCTGTATGTAAGCCAGCGCTCAATTGAAACCGGTTTTTGGAGGATGATTTGAGACGCGGCTTCAATTCATTAAATTCGGACACTGATCAAAAACATATAAAATTATTATTGTACCTGCAATTTACTTTACTTTTAAACATTTAGGTTTTATCCCTCTAAAGGGACTGTAAGCGTAATTTCATGTGACTTATCAAGCAAAGATGACAATGCCCGATTTACAACGGTTCCTTTGAAAACTTTGTCTGATCAAGTATAAATTAGATATCAATGTTTTTTTCTTTTAAAATGTTTATTTAACATTTGCGGTTTCTCTGCGAAAGTAACTTGCGCATTTCTTGTTTATAATAAAAGCAATGTAGAAACTAGAAACCATAGAGAATAGAATATATATTAGAGAGGAATTTAAAGAATCTCTCGGTATGAATTTTTTCAGTCCCTTTCAGCCTGAAAAGTGTACAAATCATGTACATGTTCATAAATTATATGCAGTAGAGTACATTAATACAGTATGTTCCCTAGATTATTCATTTCAATTTCGAATTTTTTAAAGCTGTTAAATAAACTTTACAATGAATTAGGTGAATAAAAAACATTATTTGATTTATAGTTATAGCGGAAAATCATCGTTTGTAAAGTGGAAGGCATAGAGTCTATATGAAATGATCATTGGTCAATTATGAAACCAGCCTATTTCATAATTTGGTTTTCTTTTAACATTAATTTTAGATTTTCTAAAAATAATGTTGCAGGGCCCAAAAGGTTATATAGTATAAATATGTGAAGTACACCTGCAGTATGGAAACAGTACAACAAAATGGCCGTTTTACACTTTTTTCTAGTAAATTCCCCTCTAATATATATTCTATTCTCTTTGCTAGAAACTCATAATAAGGCACATTTTTCAAGTCAGAAAAACGACGATATCTTTTCATTTTTGATCCGATTAAGGTTTCAAAGGCACCATTGTAAATCGTACATTGCCATATTTGCTACGTTTACAGTTTAGAGTTTGTTGTTTAGGGTTTGTGTGGGGCTGGACTATCCTGTCAGAGATTGCCAGGTAAAATCATTTTATTTTTTTATTTTTAGATTTAAAATTGATTTATTGATGTAAGGAATCAAATCTTAGCCACAAACTCTGATTATCTAAACCATATGTCTTTGCAACCGGCCTTATGTCTCAGGCTTTAGATATTTCAAACTATTAGTTCTGAAGATCAAATAATATAAGTTTGAAATATCAAAGGTTTCTATTTTCAGGTTGGAAAGATATAGGGATTAGAAAATAAGAAATTTTATTTTAGAAAATTTCGTGATTTAAACAAAAATATCATTATATAATTCCAACAATATACCATATTTTAATCAAGTATTATTACATAGTGCAATTTTGATTTAAAAAATCACTTTTTAGCGTAATTTCATCAAAAAATCACAATTAAGCGTAATTTCAACAAAAAATTCACTTTTTAGCGTAATTTCAATAAAAATTCATTCTTTGGAATAATTTCAACAAAAAATCACTTTTAAGCATAATTTCAACAAAAAATCACTTTTAAGCATAATTTCAACAAAAAATCACTTTAAAGCACAATTTCAACAAAAAATCACTTTTAAACATAATTTCAACAAAAAATCACTTTAAAGCATAATTTCAACAAAAAATCACTTTAAAGCATAATTTCAACAAAAAATCACTTTAAAGCACAATTTCAACAAAAAATCACTTTTAAGCATAATTTCAACAAAAAATCACTTTAAAGCATAATTTCAACAAAAAATAACTTTGAAGCATAATTTCAACAAAAAATAACTTATAACCATAATTTCAACAAAAAACCACTTTTAAGCATAATTTCAACAAAAAATCACTTTAAAGCATAATTTCAAAAAAAAATAACTTTGAAGCATAATTTCAACAAAAATCACTTTTTAGCGTAATTTCAACAAAAAATCACTCTTTGGCACAATTTCATCAAAAAATCACTTTTTAGCGTAATTTCAACAAAAAATCACTCTTTGGCACAATTTCATCAAAAAATCACTTTTTAGCGTAATTTCAACAAAAAATCACAATTAAGCGTAATTTCAACAAAAAATTCACTTTTTAGCGTAATTTCAACAAAAATCACTTTTTAGTGTAATTTCAACAAAAGATGACTTTTTAAAGTAATTTCAACAAAAATCACGTTTAAGCGTAATTTCAACAAAAAATCAGTTTTAAGCGTAATTTCAACAAAAAATCAGTTTTAAGCGGAATTTCAACAAAAAATCAGTTTTAAGCGTAATTTTAACAAAAAATCACTCTTTGGCACAATTTCAGCAAAAAATCACTTTTAAGCATAATTTCAGCACAAAATCATTTTTAAGCGTAATTTCAACAAAAAATCACTTTTAAGCGTAATTTAAAAAAAAAATTTTCAGCGTAAAAATTCACTCTTCGGCATAATTTCAACAAAAAATCACTATTAACCATAATATCAACAAAAATCACTTTTTAACGTAATTTCAACAAAAAATCATTTTTAAGCGTAATTTCAACAAAAAATCCCTGTTTGGCACAATTTCAACCAAAAAATCACTTTTTAGCGTAATTTCAATAAGAATCATTATATTTATATATTTAGATCAGACGTCATCAACCTGTCAACGGAACCCAACCAACTGTCATAAGGCCCAGGATAGGTAAATTATACAGGGTACACTTAATAGTGATGAAAATAACTGACTCTTGAATCGTATTTTAGCGACGCAATATCCTGGTATTTCTGCTTTAATTAAGAGGCACCCTGTATATTAAGTTTTTTTACCTTTCCTGTTTAATCAATTCTATTACAAAGGCGAAATTAAATTAATGCAAATTTTGTAAGCTTTGAATTTTTTCATATTTAGTTTTGAAAATTAATATTTATTATAAATATGAAAATTTATGATTTAGTTATGATGCAAAAGTGGAGGAAGGAGAATTAGGTAATTTTACGAGATTTTTTACCTTTCCTGTTTAATCAATTCTATTACAAAGGCGAAATTAAATTAATGCAATTTTTGTAAGCTTTGAATTTTTTCATATTTAGTTTTGAAAATTAATATTCATTATAAATATGAAAATACATGATTTAGTTATGATGCAAAAGTGGAGGAAGGAGAATTAGGTAATTTTACGAGATTATCTTAAAAAACATAAAAAAAAATATTATAAATAAATATACTAATTTATTTTTAAGGGACTGTAACCGTAATTTCAAGTGAACTGATCTATTCAAATATGACTATGTCTGATTCACAACAGTACCCTTAAAAGCTTTGTAAATTTCATATCAATATTTTGTTTATTTGAAATTTCAAGGGTACCGTTGTAAATCGGGCATTGCCATCTTTGCATGGAGGGTCACGGGAAATTATACTTACAGTCCCATCAATTTAAGGAATGGATGAGTCTAGACCTCTCTGTAATGATGATGGGTTATTTGAACCTTTACAGTGTTACTTTGCAGGAGTCTGTAGGTTAGTAATATTCTTCTCTACTTAGAAGGGGATGATGAGGGGACATCCCCCCCTGGAAATTTAAGGAGATTTCCCCCTTCCTGGACAATTAGGGGAACCCTCCCCCCACTAAAATAAAAATAAAAAGGAAAAACAATCCACAAGCGATCGTTAAAAGACGATCGTTATTAGATCGTTTTTTGCAGTTATTCTCTGTAAGGGTAAAATTTGACATAGTGTAATCAGAGCAAATGTTTCAAATAAACAATTTTAGAAACATTTGTTTATCTTGGCATTCTCAAAATGTGCTCATTACAGTATTTACCATCAAGCTCTCTTCTTATGATATGGAAGAACCTGCCTCTTGACTTAAAAAGAAGCAACTCTCTAAGTATATTTAAAATGAAAAAAATATTGCAATAAAAAACATTTCAAAATCGTACATACGGTTGCGAGTTGGCGCAGCAACCCCCCGGGCGGTTGGGTTAATTCCAATATTGATCACCCTTACTGTAGATGTGTGGATGAACTAACAGGAGAACCAATATTTGGATTAGCGGTCAACCTGGCAGAAGCTACACAGGAAGGTAATAAACAAGAGAAGATTTAACCGTTCGATCCTTATCCTAGAGAACTGTAACTTTCGATCACAAATGACCTATGAAACATACTTTATTCGCCTTGTTTATTTTATACTTTTGTCGGTATACAATTATAACACATGATTGAATTCAAATAGAAGAAACCAAATGCATCTCGACCTGGTTAGTCCAGGGTTAGGTGTCCTACAGTTTCCGGGAGGAAGGTAAACAAACTTGCAGTACACTAAATTAGTAAACAACCATGGATTTTTAGAACCATTTTAATGGTACAGTACCCGACATTTGAATTGGCCGGTGTCTGAAATAATTGAGTGTAAATGGATAAAAATTGTAATTGTACATAAATACAACATGGCATAGTATATGGCCATCCCTCTTTTGAATGACATGAAGGATGAGAAGGACATGAAGGGCATGAAGGACATGAAAGACATGAAGGACATGAAGCGTCTTTTTACGAATTAATCTAACCTCCTAGAAGCTCCACAGAGGTGTGACACAATTTACGTTGCGATTATTTCATATGGAGATGATTCGGAAAATTCGTTCCGTAAATTTGATCAAGATAAATTGCACCATATACCTTTGTGTAGCTTCTAGAGTGGGTAGATTTATCCATGAGTTCAGTTTAAAAAGAAATTTAGTTTTTTGTGCTATAGTAAATATTGGGCATTTCAATTATTTCGTTCAGAATTAGACATTTCTGAATATCTCTGGTAATGGTAGACCACATCTTGAAATAGGACTTGGGTTATTTTGTGATTAATTTCACGGTGAAAAAAGTTCTTTAATTAGGTTGCTAATTAAATGCCGCAAATTATTTCAATGGTCAAAGACGACTTATATCAATTATTAGAAATTCCGCATCTTCAAAGGTTCTGTAAAAAAATTCTTCGCCAAAAATGTGGTACAGATTGGGAAGAATTACATTGTTATGTTAGGGGTTAACTGTGGATGTGGAAGAGAGATAGAGGTTATCAAAACTATGGGTTGCAGTTTGCAGGTCAAACAAAATACAGTGATAACCAGAAAACTCTGGAATAGGAGTACGACTTTATAGCAATACTTAAAAGTATTTAATGTTGTTACAAAACAAATAGTTTTGCTAAACACTTAAGTGAAATGGGTCTGTTTACACTGCACAATTGATGTGGCCCATACACATTGGAATCATAACTTAGTCTAAAAGTCGTCTTCCTCTTCCAGAGTTTTCTGGTTATCACTGTATACAAAATGTTTCGAAAAAATATCCAAGGGTTTTCCAAATACTGCTTTAAACTTGAAATACGCGCTATGTAGTTTTCATATCTTTTTATCCAAAACTTCAAATTTTGACCAGTAAAAGCAGGACAGAAACGGTTTAAAGGGACTGTAAGCGTAATTTCAAGTATCTAACTCTTCATGCGAAGATGTCAATGTCCGATTCACAACGGTATACTTAAGAGCTATACATGATGAATTAGATGGCAATATTTTTTATATTGAAACCCGCTTTTATAGTGACTCGCGCATTTCTACTGCTGGAAAGCATTTAGAAATTATAAGAAATACAAACTTATAGGCTTAGAAAACGACAGTATCTTCTCCCTTATTGCTGAGATAAAGGTTTAAATGGTACCGTTGTTAATCGGGCAATGATATCTTTGCATGAACTTTAAGAACTTGGCTAATCTGTCCAACCAAAAGTTTCCAGGTAAAAAATTCCCAATCCTTAGCTTAGATCTTTTGAATGAACAGAACAAATTTAAAACAAAGCCGATCGTTAATTGGTCACAAGTTTTGAGAATTGTTGCAAAATAAAAAAACTCTTTTTTAAAGGTTGACTACGACGGAGACACGGAGTTAAGTAAAGCCAAGTTTGGTGCCGAGTATACTGAATGCATTCAGAATCAACCTCAATACTTCAA
>NW_019398280.1:0-10637 GCF_000591075.1 Eurytemora carolleeae
TATATACATATATATGTATCAGGAAAAATAAAGAATATAACCTGTAAATGATAATGTGAAAGGGAAAGGAAATCAAATAAAGAATATAACCTGTAAAAGATTATGTGAAAGGGAAAGGAAATCAAATAAAGAATATAACCTGTAAATGATAAAGTGAAAGGGAAAGGAAATCAAATAAAGATTTTAACCTGTAAATGATAATGTGAAAGGGAAAGGAAATCAAATAAAGAATACAACCTGTATATGATTATGTGAAAGGGAAAGGAAATTAAATAAAGAATACAACCTGTAAATGATTATGTGAAAGGGAAAGGAAAACTAGTTCCGTTAGTCCAGAGAAAGATTTATCACTAAGGAAATGATTCACAATATTTAACAGTATTTCTTCATTTTCTTTTGTTTGGTAAATTTTTTAATTTTTAACATTTTGAATCTCTTGAAATGTTTAATTTGTGTTTAATAGACTAAATTAATTGTGTTAGGTTAGATCCCCAGCGCAACTTCCCCAGTCACAACTTCCCCGAGACATCTTCCCCAACAGCAATTTCCCCAACAGCAATTTCCCCAATTACTAATTTCCCCAACAACCAATTTCACCAACAGCAATTTCCCCAACAGCAATTTCCCCAAAAACAATTTCCCCAACAGCATCCCCAACAATCAATTTCCCCAACAATTTTCCCAATCACTAATTTTCCCAAGACCAACTTCCCCAACAACAATTTCCCCATGCAGTAAAACAGCAACTTTCCCAACAACTATTTTCCCATGCAGTAAAATATCAAATATTTCCGTTTTTAACATTATTCCAATGAACAAATGCGCAATTTTAAAATAAAAATTCGCAACTTTTTGAATGTGAAAAATCAGATGGATTAGAGTCGACAATGTTGGCAGTTTATACACTGTTCTCGAAGAAGAGAAATGTTCTGGTGGATCCCAATAAGTATGAGTACAACCTACAATCAATGTCAAGGGACAAATCTAAATCATTCTGGAACTGTGTGGGGAAAAGAATTTGACTGCATAGGGAAATTGGTGTTGGGGAAATTGCTGTTGGGGAAATTAGTGACTGGGGAAGTTAGTGTTGGGGAAATTAGCGGCTGGGGAAATTGCTGCTGGGAAAGTTGTGACTGGGGAAATTGTGTTGGGGAAGTTGTGCTGGGGATCTAACCTAACACCAAATTAATGTCTGAGGAAAAAAGAATTATTTATTTCACATATAATGAAGCTTGTTGCAAAATATGAAGAAGAAAAATCTGATTTTTTATTGTTGAATCATTCCTGAGAGTAAGAATATTATTATGAGAAAGATCTAGGTTGTGAAGGCGAGATAAACCAGAGAAAGAATCGTCTTCAATCTCATCCAGTAAATTTCCCTTTTAAATAATTTAAAAAGAAATTAGATTTTTTATCAACAGGTGGCAATATAAACAGGAGTAATTTCAACCTTAAAGAGTTGAATGACCGAATCGAATTAAAAATAATTAATTTTTAGCTAGAAAAAAGGATTATCTTAGTCTACATATTTCCGTAAGAGAATTGAGTCTTGGCCACAAAATTCAGTTTTCTGATCCCTTTATATTTGCAACCCAATTTCGTAGAACTTTGATATTTCAAACTATGAATTCTGATAGATCAAATAATCTAAGTTTGAAATATCAATATTCGTCATTAGCTTGCGAAGGTTCAGGAATTAGAAAATGTGAGGCAAAGACTCAATTCCACAGATTATTTTTAATCTACATTTTACAAAAGTATGTTTATGCCGAAATCAATAACACATAAGATTGCTTAACTGTAGCTCAAGGTTTCTAAAAGTTTCACCTGAAGAAATAATTGGTTCAAAGATCCAAGAATATTAAAAGTATTTAACTCCAGTCCTGATTCAAACATAGAAAATCTTTAGAAAAAAATAGGTTTATCCATTTTAGATCTTTAACAATTTAAATCAATATCAATTCAAATCTTTATCAATTTATATCTTTATTATTTTAAATCTTTATCAATTTAAACATTTATCAATTTAAGTCTTCAACAATTTAAATCTTTAACAATATAAATGTTTATCAATTTAAATCTGTTATAAATTTTAATCCTTATAAATTAAATGTTATTAGAATTTAAACTTCAATTAAATGCTTAAATCTTAAATATATCCAGAAATACAAGAATAAAAAGTATATTTGGCAGTCATGAAAGTTTTAAACAATATCTTTAATATAAAATAAGTAAATTGTATTTTATGGACCAAGCTGTACTATCAATATTGGCAGCATCACTAGAATTTGAAGATATTCTTGTTTCCTGTTAGATTATTGAAAGATATATCCAATATCTTCAGATTTGAGGGCAGAAGATCAAAGACAGGGCTTCTAAATATTTATATTATTATTTGTTTATATAAATAAAAATAATCATAATGATAATAATAATGATAGAAATAATGATAATAATAACGATAATGATAAAAATAATAATAAAAATATTAAAAGTAACAATTAATATAATGATAGTAACAATAATAATAATGATAACGATAATAATTGATGTTAGGTACGTTTCCAAAGGCTTTTCCCAAACGGAATTTTTCCCAAATGGCAACTTCCCAACAATGAGTAGTGCAAGTTCCCAAGTCTGAACAAGCCCTAGAGCTCAGTCCCCCATAAAAGCCTGCGGCGCCTCAAAGGGCCTTACCTAACCTTTGGGAAGTTGCCGCTTGGGACATTGCACATTTGGGAAGTTGCCACTTGGGAAATTGTCACTTGGAAAAATGCCTTTGGGAAAAAAACCTAATAATTCAACATAACATTACATCTTACAAACTTAATTATGAAATGACATCTTGTCCATCAATCTATATCTTAACAATATATGAATCTATACATATTCATTAAATAGTTAGTTTGAGCTAAATTTACCTGAGATGCCCAGTGAGCAGGTTTGAGCTAAGATCTAATGTAGTCAAGTATGAAAGATGGTTCAAGTTGTACTCACGTATACTATTCAAATCAAGTCTAGGAAAATATAACTTTTAAATATATTTAGTCTTACTTATGATAGTATTAAAACAATGACAAAATATTTCAATCAGATAGTTTGGCACTCAATATGAGTGCCAAACGAGTCTAGGATACTAGTCTAGGATACTATTCTAGGATACCATTCTAGGATACTAGTCTAGGATACTTGTCTAGGATGCTAGTCTAGGATACTTATCTAGGATACTAGTCTAGGATACTATTATACTGGTCAAGGATACTATAAGTCAAGGATATTGGTCTAGGATTCTTGTCTAGGATACTAGTATGGGATAATAGTGTAGGGTACTGGTCTAGGATACTAGTCTAGGATACTAGTTTAGGATACTAGTCTAGGATACTAGTCTTGGATACTAGTCCAGCATACTAGTCTAGGATACTGGTCTAGTATACTAGTCTAGGATACTAGTCTAGGATACTAGTCTAGGATACTAGTCCAGGATACTAGTCTAGGATACTAGTCAAGGATACTATTCAAGGATACTAGTCTAGGATACTTGTCTAGGATGCTAGTCTAGGATACTAGTCTAGGATACTAGTCTAGGATACTAGTCTAGGATACTAGTCTAGGATACTAGTCTAGGATACTAGTCTAGGATACTAATCTAGGATACTAGTCTAGGATACTAGTCTAGGATACTAGTCTAGGAAACAAGTATAGGATACTAGTCTGGGATACTAATCTGGGATACAAGTCCAGGATACTAGTCTAGGATACTAGTCTAGGATACTAGACTAGGAAACAAGTATAGGATACCAATCAAGGATAGAAGTCTAGGATACTAGGATACAAAATAACCTGTTTTCTGACAAAATAAGATGCTTAAGGTTTGGAAGGGTTTGAAAGACACCAGCAGCAAGAACCTCTATACGGTTTCTGGAAATATACAGTTCAATCAATCAAAACATTTATCAATCAATTAATTAGTCTATCACTAATCGGTAAATCAATAAAATATTCCTGATAACTCTCTGAATATAACAAATCTAATGCATGAAGGCACTCAACTAGCACTATAAAATATCTTGAGAAAATGTAATTTAAAAACTAGATCTGGTAGATTATACCTGTATATATCTAGATATTCTAGATCTGGTAGATTATACCTGTATATATCTAGATATTCTAGATCTGGTAGACTATACCTGGATATATCTAGATATTCTAGATCTGGTAGATCTGGTAGACTATACACTCCTCCTAGACTATTCCCAGATAAATCTAATCTAGTCAAACCTTGACAAATAGAAAGTTATTAGGTTATGCTATATGCAGTTTTAAGTAGTTTTCAGTATTTAGTATTCAGTATTCAGTATTCAGTATTCAGTATTTAGCATACTGTATTCAGTATTCAGAATTTAGTATTCAGTTTTCATTATTAAGTATCAAGTTTCAGTGTACAGTATTCAGTATTTAGTATTCAGTATTTAGTATTCAGTATTCAGTATACTGTATTCAGTATCCAGTATTCAGTATTCAGTATTCAGTATTCAGTATTCAGTATTCAGTATTCAGTATTCAGTATTCAGTATTCAATATTCAGTATTCAGTATTCAGTATACTGTATTCAGTATTCAGTATTTACTATTCAATTTCAGTATTCAGTATTCAGTATTCAGTATTTACTATTCAATATTCAGTATTAAATATTAAATATTCAGTATTCAGTATTCAGTATTCAGTATTCAGTATTCAGTATTTAGTATTCAGTATTCAGTATTCAGTATTCAGTATTCAGTATTCAGTATTCAGTATTCAGTATTCAGTACTCAGTATACAGTATTCAGTATTCAGTATTTAAGATTCAGTATTCAGTATTCAGTATTCAGCATTCAGTATTCAGCATTCAGTATTCAGTATTCAGTATTCAGTATTGTGGATATAAACCTCTAGGTATGGATATATAGTATATACCTCTCATTATGGATATATACCTCTAGGTATGGATATATAGTATATACCTCTGAGTATGGATATATACCTCTAGGTATGGATATATACCTCTAGGTATGGATATATACCTCTAGGTATGGATATATACCTCTGAGTGTGGATAATGGATATAAACCTCTGGGTGTGGATATATACCTCTAGGTATGGTTATATACCGCTAGGTATGGATAAAGGTGTTTGGTACTTTTCCAAATGCATTTTCTCAAGGGCGACTTCCCAAATGACAATTTCCCAAGCGGCAACTTCCCAAATTTTCTATTTCCCAAGAGGCAACTTCCCAAAGGATAGGTTGGGCAGGGGGCCGAGCGCTGCGGCTAGGACAGACTTGGGAAGTTGCCGTTTGGGAAATTGCAAATTTAGGAATTTGCCACTTAGGAAAATACCCATGGGAAGTTGCCGCATGGAAGAAATCCTTTGGGAAAGTACCTAACATCTGGATATATACCTCTAGGTATGGATATATATACCTCCAGGTATGGATATATATCTCTAGGTATGGATATATACCTCTAGGTATTGTTCTGTACTTCTAGGTATAGATTTATACCTCTAGGTATGGATTTATACCTCTGAGTATGGATATATACCTCTGAGTATGGATATATACCTCTGAGTATGGATATATACCTCTGAGTATGGATATATACCTCTGAGTATGGATAAATATCTCTGAGTATGAATATATACCTCTGAGTATGGATATATACCTCTGAGTATTGATATATATTTATGAGTATGGATATATACCTCTGAGTATGGATATATACCTCTGAGTATGGATATATACCTCTCAGTATTGATATATACCTCTGAGTATGGATATATACCTCTCAGTATTGATATAAACCTCTGAGTATGTTTATATAAATCTGAGTATTTATATATATACCTCTGAGTATGTATATGAACATCTCAGTATGGATATATACCTCTGAGTATGTATATATACATCTCAGTATGGATATATACCTATATACCTCTGAGTATGGATATATACCTCTGAGTATGGATATATACCTCTCAGTATTGATATATACCTCTGAGTATGTATATATAATCTCAGTATGGATATATACCTCTGAGTATGGATGTAAACCTCTAGGTATGGGTACATAAATCTCAGTTTGGATATATACCTCTGAGTATGGATATTGCTTGTAAAGGAATACTCTCTAGCTTATTCCCTGGAAGACCAAGTGCTACCAAGAAATCCTCTAACCCCTGAAATTGTGAAAACGTTAGTAAAATAGTTTTACGTGAAGGAATTTACTAAATTTAATGTAAATCAATAAATCCCGGTGTACCTGTCTTAAACATCAAATTCAAAAATTTTTAATTACTTCCGCGTTTTTAATAGTAATGTGTTTTAAATTGATTTACTTTTCCAATCTTAAATGAAGCTGACGAGAGGTAAAAAAAGGGATTTTCAACCTTGTTTGAAATGTTTGACCATAAAAATAACACAAAAAAATTCAAATTTCTTTGTCAAACATCGGAATAACCAAGTTGAATTATTTCCGAAATGGTACCACACTTAAGAATCCCTTAATAATTGACAGATTTATTACAATTTATCCAAAATTGTCAAAAAAAAGACCAAAAAGCTAGGAAACTCAAATTTTCTGACTTTTCTAACTAACACATGCCCATCACTTAAGGCTAAAAGCTGGCATTTTATACCTACTGCGTGAGTCCTCAGGCATACTGCCTAAATGCCTTATTTTACCTATACCAGACTAAATCTACATTTAGACCTACTTCCAGTCATTGGATTTCAAAGTTTTTTAGTTCTTTGGAAAGCCTGTAACAAAAGCAACCAGATTGACAATTTTAGAAAAAAATGTAGCACACATTTTTGCACAGACCCCTTTAATAGGAATTTGCAGATTTAGGTTTAGAAAATTTTGCAAATGTTTTTGCATATTTGAAATCGCTGGGTAAAGGGCTTTCCAAAAATGTATAATTTGTTGCAATTTTCGCAGTAAATATTTGGATTTTTGCAAAATTGCCATTTTTTGCAGATTATTGAAGTAGAGCCCAAGGGCTTTCCAAGAACGTACCAAATGGTATAGATTTGTATCACAATAAGAAAATAGAGGGGGGAGGGGATCAATTTGACCCCCAGGGAACCAGTCATGAAACTAGACGTCAGGATAAATAGGGTTAAACATTCGACCCGGCCCAATTTTTTAAAAGACCTTATATGACACAAGGGCTGGTTATTGACAAAAATATAACAAAAAAGCAAAAGAATCAAGAAAAAATTGATTAATCCGGTCGAAAATCGAAGATGGGCGAGAAGCGCCCTGGAGGCCTTGTAATGTATACCTGGAATGTATATATTGTATACATTGTATATTTGGAATTTACATATATTATATTTATTGTATACCTGAAATATATATATATTTTATAAAGTGTATACCTAGAATGTATGCGTTGTATATATTGTATATTATATTGTATACCTGGAATGTATACATTGTATATAATTGTTTATATATTGTATACCTGGAATATATATATATTGTATATATATATTGTATACCTGGAATGTATATATTGTATATATTGTATTTACCTGAAATGATTTACTACTAATATTGACAAGGTTTCCTGTGGATAAAACTAGACCTCGGATATCAAGATCCTAAAAATATCAAATATAAACATACTAGCTTAAGTGCCCTGCGTTGCCCGTGGAATGTTAGAAACACTTGAATTTATTTTTTGAATTTTGAAGAAAAAAAAGATTTTTTAGCTTTTGGTGCCCCCAGGGTTCCGTTAATTTCAGCCAATTTGGTCCAGCCGTTTTGACAGCTATAGCTAACATTTATATAAATATATAAATATATAAATATATATATATATATAAACAATTATATAAATATATGAGCGAAGAGCTTAATTATAAAGATTAATCTCATCTTGTTTTGATTTCCAACAAAATAATTATTAAACAGTTGAAACCATTGTAACGAGGATTAAAAGTCCTTTTCTTAAATCTTAACATTATCAGGAAGAACGCTAAATAATTTATTTGTTATTTGTCTCTGAATCTGATTATACATTTACTAGGTTTTGATTTAACAAACGAATTTTGTTTCGCTGCACCGGTTATGATATTATCATTACTATTATTATTATTATAATAATTAATTATTTTAAATATTTTTATTATTGTTTTATTTTTTTTTTGATAAACAAACAACCTTATCGAACAAAAACTTCAAAATTGCTTTAATCATCTATAACATATTCTTGCGAAAATGTGAAATTTTGTTTGTTTAAATAACCTGAAATATATTGACTGGTATGAACTGAACCCCCTGTATAGAAAGATCTAGAAGTGTAATCGACTCATTTTCTTCTTTATTCCTAAATTCAGTTTTTACATAACTTCTCTAAATTTGAAGACACACATTATTTGTTATTTTTAAATATTCTAAGTTTATTGACTTTTCAGAGGCCCCACAAGAATCTGAGATGTGAATCTTATTTCAAAATTGCATGCTACTCACCTTATATTGTGAAAAGGTTTTATTCAGACCATAGATATTAACAAAAACAATTTTTCAAAAAGTGTTCGGTTTGAACAAATTGTTTTGGTTTATATCTTCGATCAAAGAAAAAAAATCACAAAAATGTAAGTAAAGCAAACTTATTGAGAATAAAATTTTGAAATTGAATTAGAACCTAAAATTTTTTGTGAAACATTCATTAACCTATAAAAAATGTCTAAAAAATGGCCCGAAAATTATGCCCATCACGTATATAAGTTTGAAACTTGTAACAAGGTAAAAAACACCTATTTGAAAATGTTGAATGAAGATCAGACTTTTGTAGAAAATTATAAAGTAAAATTGTTGAACGCAATTCCTCTGTTTCATAAGTTTAAAAAGTTCAAATGTTTTAAATTAAAAAACTGAATTTCCTAATACTGTTGATTATAGTGGATAAAATATGTTTGGTCTGTTTTTTGTTCCCGGATACAACTCCATCACAACGCAGAGTTCGGGACACTTCGCACTGACAAGACAAGGGAGGGGTTGAGAGGGAGGGGGAGGAGGAGTAGGAGTAGGAGGAGGGGGAGGAGGAGGAGAGCTGGTTAAAAATGATTGGTATTGAGATATTGGGACATCTCCAGTTCACTAGAGATGAGTTTATCACAAGATTCAACTGCGTGGAATTTACCGGAAATATTGACTCCGTAGAGTCTGTGATATTGGTGGGATGGAAATACTGGGAAAAGTTCTCATTATGCTCCGTAGAATTGCTAAAATCATGGAAGTGCTCAGAATCGCCTGAATCACTAGATTCTGATCTATTCCACCGCGTAGAGCCATGATTTGATCCAACCCGCCGCGTAGAGTCTCCTGATTTGCTAAGCTTAAAACAGCAAAACAAAACAAGAACAAACCTAGAAGAAAAATGGTTTCTGTGAAAAGAAAATTATAAATTATATTTGTCCCGCAGAAATATCCATTTGGTTGTAATTTTGGGAATTTAATTGTAGTAAACATATTATTCTGTAAACCAAAAAAAACAAATTATTGAAAAATAAAACTTGAAACAATCCTCACTTATTCATCGTAGCGAGGAATTATTCATCGCTTCTGAATCATAGTTTCATCTTAAATCAAATCTGAAAATAAGAGATAATATATTTTGTTTTTACATCTAGATAATATATTTGTTTTTACATCTAGATAATATATTTGTTTGTACATCTAGATAATATACTTGTTTGTACATCTAGATAATATATTTGTTTTTACATCTAGATAATATATTTGTTTTTACATCGAGATAATATACAGATAAAACATACAAGACCAAACTGGTGTGTTCAGAATGCTAAAATAATTCCTTAACTTATGGCAATACTTTCGGGAAATTCACCAATAGATATTTTAAAGATAATCCCTTTAAAATAATAAAATGTGAATATGTACAAAGAAGGTTCTAATGTAGTCCTTAATTGGAATATTTTAAGGTTTTTCGAAGGAACCAATGAATACGTACGGAGAATAAAAGTCGTCTTTGAAGTTAATCATTTGTGGGCAACACTCAAATATGTAGATATAATACATAAATAAATCCATTTCCGAAAATTCTCTTTCTGAGACTTATGAATAAAGGTATATTTGATAGAATTATTAGCCAAACCTTCCAATATCATAGTGTGGGAAATAAAAATACAGGGTGTTGAATTTAGAGTGTTGAATACAGGGTGTTGAATTAAGAGTGTTGAATACAGGGTGTTGAATACAGAGTGTTGAAATAAAATTGAAAATTTATAAATTAACTTTTCTATAAAAATCAATGCTTTTCTTAAAGAATGATATCTTTTTCATGATAAAGAGTTTGAGCATATTTTTAGGAAAAAAACAATGATTGCCCTATAAAGATCAAGTTTAACAGACGGAAATGATTTCTGAATTTCACAAAATGGTTTCCAAATAGTTTCTATCGAATGAAAATGTATTTTGAATATAAAAATGGTTTCATGTATGTAAAATAAATCTCCTGGAGCTTGATAAATTATGCTGAATATATTAGAGCCTAAAATCATCCAACTTAAATATAATCAATCAAAAACCGCTAGTTTAAGATAGAAGACCGGTCGGTGTACGGGGGGG
>NW_019398280.1:11310-17567 GCF_000591075.1 Eurytemora carolleeae
CCCCTTAAACACCAACCGCCCTCACCTCCACTCTACCCCTCTCCTCTTGTCTCCCCCCTCTCCCCTCCCCCTTTTTTGTAAATCCCTCCTAAACCATAGTCTACTTCACTGCTTGTAAAAATATATTTGCTATTTTCTGCAGACCTAGGTATGGGTCCCAGGTCTATGTATAGGAAATGTACGTGAACAAACTAAATATTCTGGGATTATACTTAACAAATAGATTTAGAGCATTTTTCAGAAGAACCAATATTTCTGTATTCATTCATTGGAACAGGCAGACAGGATGACAGGATGACAGGTAGACAGGTAGACAGGTAGACAGGTAGACAGGTAGACAGCTGTAGACAGGTAGACAGGTAGACAGGATGAAAGGTAGACAGGTAGACAGGTAGACAGGACAAGTGAACAGGCAGACAGGTAGACAGGAAGACAGGTAGACAGGTAGACAGGATGACAGGATGACAGGTAGACAGGATGACAGGATGACAGGATGACAGGTAGACAGGTAGATAGGTAGACAGGTAGACAGGTAGACAGATAGATAGGTAGACAGGATGACAGGTAGACAGGTAGACAGGTAGACAGGTAGACAGGTAGACAGGTAGACAGGTAGACAGGTAGACAGATAGACAGGTATACAAGTGAACAGGCAGACAGGTAGACAGGAAGACAGGTAGACAGGTAGACAGGATGACAGGATGACAGGTAGACAGGATGACAGGATGACAGGATGACAGGTAGACAGGTAGATAGGTAGACAGGTAGACAGGTAGACAGATAGATAGGTAGACAGGATGACAGGTAGACAGGTAGAAAGGATGAAAGGTAGACAGGTATGACAAGAAAACAGGTAGATAGGTAGACAGGTAGACAGGTATATAGGTAGATAGGTAGACAGGTAGACAGGTAGATAGGTAGATAGGTAGACAGGTAGATAGGTAGATAGGTAGATAGGTAGACAGGTAGACAGGTAGATAGGTAGACAGGTAGACAGGTAGAAAGGTATATAGGAAGATAGAAACGTCTGCAAAGAGAGATGATCGATAAATATAACTATACAGAGTTAGACAATTATGCAAATCTAAAGTTCGGATGAAAAGTAGCATATGCAAAAATGCAAAAATGCAAAAATTCAAAGATGTTCCGAAGCTAGACGATATAATGAGGGACAAGGCTAGTTTTGTTTAAATTGTATCAAGCTTGAGAAAATGAAAAATATCTCTTAAGACAAGTAAATATAATAAAAATGAAGTGTTTTTATATCCGCCGTAAAAGTGCATCTTAGTTGTTTAAGGCTTTGTTTTTATGCCTCAATAAAATAAATAGATTGATTTGTCATATAAAAGACATAAATTTTATCTTTTTCAGCGGAAACTTTAAGCAGGTAAAGTTTTAGGGGCCAGATTTCCGCAAAATTATCTCTTACATTAATTCTTTCCAAGTTGGGCTATTTTTGTCTAATATTTATTTAGCCCTTATGGAGAAAGGGGTTACACTAACTTTTAACTTTTTAAGATCACAGCATTAAAATAATAAACCTAAAACTTCAATAATTAGGGGGTTAAAAACAAATTTCAAAAAGTACGTCGGAAAAATGTTAAAAATACCGTTTTTTAAATTTTGAAAAATGAGACATTTTTCAGGGATTAAAATCAGCTTGTACATTCAATTTAAATTATGTGAAATGTAGAAAGATGCTTCAGTGTTTGAAAAACAAAACTAATGATTTTGCTTATGTTTGGGTACACTGTAACACAATACACTGTTTGGGTACAATACACTGTAACACAATACACTGTTTGGGTACACTATAACACAATACACACCCGTAAAAGACGCAGTTAACCCAGTTTATTCACATTTTATCAATTTCTAACAGACTCGACTTTAATTTCATTAAATTAAACATGGGAGTTTGCTTTAACTAGTTGTGTAGGTGCACATAAACATTTAGAATATTGCTAATTTTTTATCTTTTATTAGTTCCAACTTCCTTTCTCCCTTCTACACCTTCCCCTCTCTCTTTCCCACCTCCAAACTTTTTATGAATTCAATTTACATATTTTCCTGAAATGAATTAAGATGGCATCAAGAATGATATTGCACTTTTGCAAATTAAAGATTTAACAGATTTCAGATGTACATGGAAGCATGGAGTGTAGGGACTAGGCGGTATATATTATGGATTCATGGAAGCATGGAATGTATGGAAGATATACATTATGGACTCTAGGAAGCATGGATATATATTATGGATTAAAGGAAACATGGAGTGTAGGGAGTACATTTATCCAAGTTATAGGTCACGAAGTGGCGCACTGCTAGCAAAATTTTTTTTTGACCTGAAAAACTGAAAAAGGGTCAAAATCAATGACTATAGACTAAAAAAGTAGATTTTTAACATATCACACATAATATAGTTTAATTAGATAAATATTTTGCTTGTTTTGAGTTATGTGTTCTTTCCCTTAAGTGGTATTCAGAAGCTATTTGCATCAAAACAAAACACAAAATGGAGGTATAAGATGTAGATATAAATAAACTATAAATAAATGTACTGTTGCAACTTTTTTAATCACGAATAACTAATTTTTAATCCAGGAAATTAAAGGATTTAAATGCCTGTAAATACCAAGAAAAGCTAAAGTTTGAAAATCTTCAGTTTTCCCAAAACAAAAATTCGAAAAACACTCCACTGCAAGCTTGAAAATGAGTAAAAACAGCTTTTCGTAAACTTTGTCATATTTTATAAATAATTTCAATTTTGTCTCTTTGTTAATTTTTGCTGTACGATGGTTCATTAGAATCGTTAATGTAGTAAAAGGATGGGGAAGGATGAACTTCTCAAAATATAATAAAATAAAATTAAACTTCATCATTTTTCAAGATAGGATAGAAATAAGTTCTTTCAGAAAGCGCTCAATTTTTCTTTAACTTGAAGAACAATAATTCATTATTGTTAACAAAAATTAGATTTTATGCCAATTTTCTCCTCTTTTTCCCCCCTAGATTCCCCCTTGCTACGGGCCTGTAGGTGAGAGTATATATATTGTGGACTCATGGAAGCTATATAATAACGGTATTAGGAACGGGGTAACCAATACAACTTTGAAATCTGGTTAAACGTTAGAAAATCAGGAGGTTTGAAATCTGGTTAAACGTTAGAAAATCAGGAGGTTTGAAATTGTGTTTGCAACTACCTCCCCACTTAAACCCACCTATCTACCTACTTACATACCTCCACATATACCTACATAGTTACAAATCAACCTGCCTACATACCTACCTACCTACCTACCTACCTACCTACCTACCTACCTACCTGCCTACCTACCTACCTACCTACCTACCTACCTACCTACCTACCTACGTAGTACGTACCTTCTTGACCTACGTATTAACCAAAATACTGTCTTATCTGTTTAAATACCTGGCTACCCACCTCTAAGTCTCGATATCCACAGATAAATACTAAAACATGAACTAACTATAATTTTTTAAATATTCAACTTCAAGAAAATGACGTAAATTGATTCAGGGCTAAAATGACAAAAAAAATTAAAATAGTTATTCCAAACGTGTTACAAAACTTAAAAAATTATTTTTCATAAATTTTAAATTCTTGATAGCTTATAATTTTTAATCATTACCTAGATTTTAATGAATGATTGACATATGACGTTGAAATATTTTTAAGTATCAGTTTAATTAGTGTGCCCCTATCCTGCAGTTTAGTCTGCCCCCTCCCACAGTTTAGTGTATCTATCTATCTATCTATCTATCTATCTATCTATCTATCTATCTATCTATCTATCTATCTATCTATCTATCTATCTATCTATCTATATATCTACTTATCTATCTATCTTTCTATCTATCCGAATATATCTATTTATTTATATTTTAATATCTATCTATATATTATTTCTTTCTATAAATCTTTCTATCTTTCTATCACCTCAAGCAATTCAAACAATTTTCAGATTTAAAAAATATTTAGAAATTTCTAGATTTAATTCATATTCAGAATATTTCACTTGGGGCAGTATTTTTTATCCTCCATGCCTAACCTCTCCCTGTATCTTGATACATATATCCTTTAATTTGTATCCTTCAGCCTGCATCCTGTTTCCATGTACATTGTATATTCTGTATCATATATCCTTTTATTTGTATAATTTATCCTGAATCCTGTATCCATGTATATTGAATATATTGTACCAGATATCCTGTAACTTGTATCTCTCATCCTGCATCGTGTATGCATGTATATTGCATATTCTGCAGTATCATATATCCTTTAACTTGTATACTTCATCCTGCATCTTGTATCCATGTACATATATATCATATATTCTGTATTATATATCCTGTAACTTGTATCCTTCATTCTGCAAATTGTATCCATGTACATATATTGTTTATTCTGTATTATATATCCTGTAATTTGTATCCTTCATCCTGCATCCTGTAACCATGTATATTCTGTATCAAAGTGCGCGCAAAGTTCAAACAATTACAGACGCCTGAATAAGGCGTGAAGTGTACGCGCGCACGATTAAAAGTTGTAAGATTGAACGATGTGTTCAATTTTATGCATTTCATTATGTATGTGCGTACCACTAAACTAGGGTTGTGAATCGTTTAAAAAAATCGTAAAACGATATTTTTTTGCGTTTTCAGTCTTTTCGTAAAACGATCGCACCGTTTTTAGAAAAAAACGATGGGTCAAAAAGGACAAACCATTCGTTTTGAAATTTTTGAAAAACGAAAAACGAAATAACGATTGGTTTTCTGAAACGATCGTCAAAAATTAAAAAAAAACGTTTTTGGATTTTAAAAAACCCCTTTTTTTGAAAACGATCGTTTTTAAGACCACCGTTTCGGTTTTTTTTCTGCATCGTTAAAAACGATAAGATAGTTTCAGAAAAGTTGATACTTCATAGTGTTCATAGGAGAAGGAAGGAGAAGGAATGAGAAGGAAGGATAAGGAAGGAGTAGGAAGGAGAAGGAAGGAGAAGGAAGGAGAAGGAAGGAGAGGGAAGGAAAAGGAACGAGAAGGAACGAGAAGGAACGAGAAGGAACGAGAAGGAACGAGAAGGAACGAGAAACGGAACGGTTGCAATATTCTCATATATCTTATTTTATTGGAAGATTTTGTTTACCTTCACTCGGACAGATTTACCATAATCTAACTATTTTTTCTTCTAATTCTATACCTGAAGTATAAACTTTCCCAGGCTGACCCACGCAACATTTTATTCTTTCAGCATACTTTGGGCACATTTGGAAGTAACCAAAGAAACAGGCAAAATAATTTTATGTTAAAACGATAAACTGGATTAAGAAAGATAAAATGTTTACTAAACAGTAAGTTCTCACTATTTATTTATTTAACTGCGTCTGCAGTCTGCACCTTGCTGAACCAATATAAATTAAACTCCCCCCTCTCACAATCACACCCCCCTTTTTCCAATCCTGTCATATTTTAGGAAGCATTTGATATGCATGCATATCCAATGTCTATAATATCTAATAAATAATGAAAGTAATGCGCGAATCTAACTGCTGAAGGTTTGCACATGTGCAGAATATTTCTGCACATTGCACTTGCACAATGTCATAAAAATAAATTAGTTAGAACATAATAAGGAATGGAATTGACTAGGAAAATCATTAGTAATATTTTCATATTCATATGTATTGCAGAGATTTTTTAAATACACTGTTATAAATTGCCATGTCCAAAATGGTTTTGGTTTGGCAGCTTGAAGTTTGCATAAGTTGTATTTGCTGCATACCGATTAGGCTTTGAAGGCAGAAAATACTTAATCAAAGCAGTAGCATAACATTCTATTGGCAGGAATCCCAAATCAATTCTATATATACCAGGCATATAGGGCGCTTCGCGCCCATCTTCTATTTTGATTGGTAACATTTTCTCTTTATATACATTGTAAAAAAATAAAAACAAAAGGTTCAAGGATTTAAAAAAAATTTAGTGGATTATCAAAATTTAATGAAAATCGAAATTGATGGAGGCTAATTTTTGAAATTTTTGATCATCCATAAACCTTCCCTGGGGTCCCACACAAAATCTGGACCCGATCGGTTCAGTCGTATTTAACGTTTATTGGAGACAAACCGAATTTTTTTTGGAATGGAAGATTAGTTTAATACACTCAACTAAAATAAATGAAATTTAAAACTTTTTGTTTAGCCTAACCTACCTGAATGAGGTTGAGTCCCCCCCC
>NW_019398281.1:0-17562 GCF_000591075.1 Eurytemora carolleeae
TAATGAAATCAATAAAAGGGCTCTCTAGATATAAGAGTAATAACACTAATTTCAACAAAAATGAATTTAGTACTTGGGTGGGCACTAATTAAACTAGTGGATATTAAAGAGCTTCAAAGATAAACCCTTAGCTCTTAAAGAAGATTTTAACCTCGACTCATCTGTGACTTCATGGTTGCAACTAATCAGTTTTTCCACCAGTCTGTTTGACTTAAGTTTCTAAACCCGCTGGCATAGAATCAGCAATGGGTCAGGCATATAGTAACTTGGGTTGAGGACCCAGAGTTTTCTGGCCAGGGAATTTAATAATGTGATTTTCCATGGTCTTTACATGAGGTGTGGGTATGGATGTTAATGTTTTCATTTTTTTGAAAATTGATCGTTTTTTATGAAAACGACAACTAAACAATCATTTTTAAAAGCAATCGTTTTTTAAAAAGTTTGTTTTTTAAAAATGGTCGTTTATAAAACGATTATTTTTCAAAACAATCATTTTTATAAAAATCGTTACAACCCTTTGTTAACAATGACCCTTTGTTAACACATGGTTCAAACTATAATAGATTGACTTTCTAAACAAAAGTGTATTTACAAAAGATATATGATTATAGAATAATGAAAGATTTATTATAAACTCCAATAACAAACAAATATACATATTCGTTAATACAAGAATAAAAACTTCAGATATTTTACAGCTCATAAAAATGCAATAATCTTCAATAAATACAAACTATTGTACTATATGAGAGAAAACAATAATTTCCCTTTGCAAAAGGACTTAATCTAGTTCATTCCGATCGAATATTAAGCAATGTACATTACAAATAACTTCATAATAATTAAAGATAACAAACGAATTTCAATACGAGGTTATTAGGGGAATTGAGCTGAGATAGAATTCCAACCAACTATTCAATCTTTCTCCACTTCTTGTATGGATGTTCGTCTTCAACTGCCTCTAGTACCTGTACAGGTTGACCAGCTCACTACTTTCGGGAATTTCTGATGCCTTCAAAATCCCCGTTGAATACCCTCACTCTGCATATCATGGCCCCATTTCAGCATCAAGTCAAACTAGACTTCCCGCCACACTATATACAACATAGAAAAATAGGGATAAATATTTCATTCCTTGCTTGTCCTCAAAAGGATCACAACTTTATGTATCTGTACAACACTAAGTTTTAATCTACACATTTAAAGAAAACAGCGTGCAAAATTCTGAAATAAGCTCATTTAATTGATATATATGCCTTTTTGTTCTCTGAATTGATCGATTAATGTCTCTCAGTAATTTGGTAGACATCATCAAAATCTGAATAAACATTGTATTCATCCAGAATCTTTTTGATCTGATCATCTTGAAGGCATTAAAGTCCCGAAAAGAGCATCAGCTTCAGTATTTGCTTTGCCTGAACTTTGTAGAATGTCAGATTCAAATAATGACAAGCACACTAACCATTGTGCAAATATTCCTCTGGCTTCCTTCAATCCTTGTAAGAAGGCAATAACTGTTGAATCTGTACTGATCAGGAACTTCCTAGCCCTGAGGACATGCACAAACTTCCTCATCCCTTGGATAACTGCATGGGAGGAAACCGGTGCTGGGTGGAATGGATAGATTTGCTAAAAAAGCCTATGAATCTCTCTTTCCCACCTTGGACCTGAGCTAATGTTCCTCCTGCTGCATTCTCAGAGAAATCAGTGTTCAAGATATTAGGTTCTTTAGAGTTGTAATCAGGGTAATATCTAATTGGTTTACTCAAAATAACTCTTTTAACTGCTTTATCCTGGTGATCTCATATGGGTTTAGGTTAAAAACCTTTTCATTCCTGTACTTGTTTAGTGGGAATACTACTTCCGTGTATTTAGGGATAAATTCACCAAATTTGAAAAAAAAATTGGGCAAACTGTTTCAAAATTTGTTTTTACTGGGTGCAAAAAAATATTTTTTGGGGGGCAAATGTGAGTGGAAACAGGGCATATTTTATGTCTGGGGGCATTTGTTAAATGGGGGCAACTTTATATTTTCTAGGGGCAATTTTATAATTAGGGGCAATCCAAGCAAAATTGTGGACTAGATGAAAATTTTGGGGGCAATTTTAAAATAATTGGTGGCAAATTGTGGGGAATTTGGAAATTTTATTTTTAATTTGTTAAAAAATTGTTTTAGATTATGATGCAGTTATGCCCTTTTTTCTTCAGAGAGTTATTTAACCATCTTGTCCCTGGATTTATGTATTTTAACATATCATGATAAACCAAAAAACACAGAAGTTTAGAAGTTTTAATTGAAAACATGCCTCATTTATATCTCATTTAGACAATTTTCAAATTGTAATAAATCAAATTTTGTTACATGCAAATTTTTAAAAGTTTGATCACCCATAATCCTTTCATGGGGTCACACAAGGTCCCATAAATATGAGGGTCTAATTAGTTCAGTCGTTTTGACGTTCATTGGATTCAAACACAGATTCATGGGGTGGGTATATATAAACTGTACAATCAGGTGGTTAAAATTGACCTGGTCTGAGATGGTCAATTTTGACCAGACAGAAAGAAAGGTAAAAAAGAGCAGTAAACATTAACTTTTTGCACTGGACGTAACTGTATCATATAACTAAAATAAAATGCCACTTTTCATAGAAATTAAAACAATATTTCACTGATTTATATCTGTTGGATCCAGAGGTTTCAGAATTTGAATCTCTCGCCATTGTTTCTAGCTTCTCTAGCACCTTATCAACCTGTAACATGCCTGCAACCTATAGGCAATACTCAGCATATCTGTAAGAAGGGCGGTAATATAACAGGACGACATTTGGCTTAAAAATGCTAAAAAATAAAAACGTAACCTGGTCAAAAATTGAATGTCTTGTCACTAATGGGTTAATAATTCAATACAACCTTTTATTGAGCTGGTGTAACAATGTGTGATTTTGTTGATCTTTTACGATCAGCGATTCAAGGATTTTTAGATCGCTGAGATCATAGCTACCTAGGGGTATCAATCCCCCCCCCCCTTTTCCATCCCTTGTACAGATCTAACGGATTTATTCGTGTTTATATGTGAATTCTATAAATAACCCAAGCCACGCGGAAAACCGAAGCCACGCCAATAGTTCCGTTATTCCAGAGGCCCGGGTGCTGGTGGGACGGCTGGCCAGCTCCAGTGGAACTAGGGTTAAAGCTCTAGCCTAGGATGGAGTGAAATCTGGGGAAGATAGTCAGTCGAAGACCAGCTCCCTAGTTAATAGGTTCCCCTGAAGATCTCCCATCACTCTGAACCATTCTCAATTCATTGATTCATATAGTATTTTCCTATAGTTTTGTATCATTGTAAATAATAATAAATTGTAAGAAAAACCGACTCGTCAAATATTAAATCATATGAGTAGTTGCATTGATTCATTTTTCTTTCATATGTAATACTAGCATTGAATAGATTAATATGTCACACAACACATTTTGATGAAATATGATATCTTCACAAAGTGAGTCCTATCTTTAGTAGCCTTGACTCAAGACACAGGGAGAAACAGACTAAACTGGGGTTTGGGTGAATGAGTCTCAACTGCAGTCTTGTTTCAAGACCTCTAGATGCAGGGGGGGGGCCTGAAGAAAGGGATGGGAAGCAGGATGCTCAAATATTCGCAAACATTTCAATGGATATTTCTCATGTTACAGAATATTGTTTGAAATTTAATATTTTTGGAAAACTGTGTGTCTTGGCCCGTCTTAAGGATGTCCTACATCTAGTTCAAGACACAGTCATTCCGGCAGGGATGTTTATTAACTGAAAAAAAAAACAATCCAAACAATTTGTATTAATAAATATGAAAATTGAGAAACTGCTTTGATTATTTTTTTTATAGTTACAAATAAATGTGTATATGAGATTTATTGTATAGAAGATGGCACCTTCTTTTAAAGACATCTTTTACTCAATTTGGCATTAATGAGACCAAGTTTTCCATGGGATGTTAGGTACTTTCCAAAAGGATTTTTCCCAAGTTGCAGCTTTCCAAGGGTATTTTCCCAAGTGCCAACTTGCTAAATATGCGATTTCCCAAGCAGCAACTTCCCAAGTCTGTCCTAGTCTTATCGCTCAGCCCCAAGCATGCTCTAGATGTGGCAATAGCCCCCTAGCACATCCTAGCTGAAATGTTCAATCACCATTGCAGCCTACAGCATCTCATAGGAGCTAACATAACTTTTGGCAAGTTGTCTCTTGGGAAATTGCATATTTGGGAAGTTGCCACTTGGGAAATTGTCCCTTGGGAAGTTGCTGTTAGGAAAATACCTTTTTAAAAGTACACCATGGTCTCAAGGCTGACGTTTCTCCAAAATCTCTTCAGTAGCTTTTCCAGAGAGTTAGGAGTCCATTCCTCCTTCCCCCAAAAGATATACTGAAGGTCCTGGAGCCACTGGAGGCTTGTTACAGCTGTATCACAGCTAGATACATCCTGCACAAATGTCTTTTTCGACTTCATCTAAGGACTCTTTTAATAAGTGATAGGTCTTTCAGAGACCACTAGGTCCATCATAAATGTGTGTTTACATCAAAACCTGTTTAGTAAGTGCAAATAGAAAAATAATTCATCAATTATTTGCTGATCACATGTTTTTCATAATATTTATATCAAAAAAGTCTGATGCATTTTTTTCTTTACACCCTATATCAATTATCATTGTTAATAATGTACCACCATGCATAAGGTGTAGTATGCTGATTGCTGTATGATACAGGTTAAGAGGTTGATAAGGCACCATTGCGAAGAATTAGTAGATAAATATAAAAACAAACAGTAATTTAAAGAAGTCAAATTTCAGAAAAGAATCTACAAATTTTTACAAGTTCTTTTGATACTTTAAGATATATATGAAATGTACTTGGTTTGGACAAGTATGTTTGTTTTAAAAAATTTTGAAGTGCTTTTAAACACTCCATTTCAATTGAAAGCATCAATTGGTGATTCAAAATTCACACTGAGAGAAAACACTTATTTTTCAGAGACAAGTATGAAAAAATGGGGAAGCAAAATATTAATACTTAATCTATCAGTTTTTGGTAAGTTAGAAAAAGAGTGTACTATAGCCTTCTGAAAAAAATATTTTTAAGATTTTATCAAAAAAAATATGCTGGTAAGAAAAGTGTATTTTATCTAAAAAAATAGTTAGGTAGGTTTAGCTAGGTAGATTCAGTTGGATGTATTAGATAATCCCATTTTTTTTCTATTTAAGTTTTTATTTCTGACACGCTTTTTTCAAGTAAAACATTTTCATATAAACAGAGAACCTGTTTCTTTACAATTTCTCTCTGTTTCCATATTTATGGACATCAATGCTGCTTGAAAAATGATTGTTTAGTTTTTCGTTTTTTTATGTCCTTAACAAAACAATCCGTTTGTTTTTATCAGAAAACTAAAAACATTACATCCCTAGCTGTGCCCATTGCCCGGGTTTTTTAGACAAGAAAATTTAATTCCCACTAACTAAAATAAAAATGTGTGGAATTGGCGTCAGAAATAGTGTTGCCCTTGATACAATCTATTTAGTGGTTTACTTACCAACATTACAAGAACATAAGCCAGATAAGGAATATAAATATTTATGAAAATAAAATGTTTAACATGCTTTCAAATGGTTTGATTCTGAATTTATTTAGGATTCTTTTTGGTATTGATTAACTACCCACTTCAAGAGCCTGGGACAAATAAGAAACCAGGAATATGTCAAAGATTGAAGTTTCAAGTCTTAAATTTAGGATTCAAATTCATCTAAATCTTAAAAAATAAAAAAATGAAACACAATCATCTACTTTTTTATGATTTCAAATTGTGTTCCATAAAGTCTAAGAAGAAAGGTGTACCTAGAAAAATGCTACACTTAAAAAACACTTCATTCTTAAAATGTATCAGATAAAATGAGAGTAAAGAAAAAAATCCTACTCTATCATTTATATTATTGCATGTTTAAAAGTTAAAAATAGAAAATTTTAACAATTATTTAGTTTTTTGTCAAATTAAACAACTTCAATTAGTAATAAAATATAAAAAATAGAGGGAGTGACAGCAATTATCAAAAATGTCAAAAATAGGAATTTCCCAAATGCCTACAAATATTTGAGTGTGGTATATTTTTAAAGATTTTGGAAATTTCTCAAATAACCGGATATTTCCAAGATACCCAGGCATTTGGGGCATTCCTGAGGAATTTCCCGAATACCCAGACATTTGGGGAATTTCCCAAATGCCTAGGTTTTTGGGAGACTCCCCAAATATCCAGTCATTTGAGAAGTTTCCAAAATCTTTAAAATGTACCACCCTCAAATACCTATAGGAATTTGGGGAATTTCCCAAATGCCTGGGTATCTGGGAAATTTCCCAAATACCTACAGATATTTCAGGGTGGTATATTTTTAAGATTTTGGAAATTTCCCAAATGCATGAGTATCTGGGAAATTTTCCAAATGCCTGGGTATCTGGGAAATTTCCCAAATGTCTGGGTATCTGGGAAGTTTCCAAAATGCCTGGGTATTATGGAAATTTCCCAAATATCCAGTCATTTGAGAAATGTCTAAAATCTTAAAAAAATACCACCATCAGATACCTATGAGAATTTGGGTAATTTCCCAAATGCCTGGGTATCTGGGAAATTTCCCAAATGCCTATTTAAAAAAATGTAAATGTCGTGTCATGAAGTATAATCACGTCCAATCCAGGTATATATATACTAGGGATTTCTGGATCCACATTTTACTCCCATGTGATTGGTTAGGGCATATGTAAAATCTTCACCTTAGATAGAGTTGGTCATTGTTCAGCTTTTTATTGATAAGGTAAATCCATATACAGTTAATCTAGGTTTAATCTGCTCTCTATGGAATTCGGAAAACCTTGGTTTACCTACTCCTGTTCAGGATCTGTCTTCCTCAACCTCAAAGGCTCAAATATATCTCTTAACAATCTCTTAACAACAGCTTCCACATTTACTGCTGGTCCATTCGCTGCTTCTATTGTAATACTAGTTACTACAGAGATGTTTCTTCTTTTGTTCTTTAATGCTTTCTTTACTAACAGAGCTGATCCCAAAGTCTCTACTACTCTGGCTGCTTCCACTATCTGAGATGCATTCCCAGCTGCTTCTTTTGCTGGATTGACAACAGGTCTGCAAAGAGCTTTCTATAGAGAGCAGTGTCTCCTGTATCAAGATTTCTTATTCCTCAACTGCTATTTCAACAGATCTGTGAAGAGCTGCCTGTAAAAAACAGTGTCTCCTCTCTCAAGATTATCTAATTTTTCAGCTGCTTCTACAACAGATCTGTGAAGAGATGTATTTAAAGAGCAGCATCTCCTGTCTAAAGATTACATTGTTCTTCAGCTGCTTCTGAAACAGATCTGTGAAGAGCTGTTCTGTATGAAGCTGTGTCCTAAATATTTTAGTCCTCCTTTATATTCTGGATTGTCCAAGTTTTCTTGCGTGTCATGGATATCCTAGTTCTCCTGTGTGCCTTGAATATCTTAGTGCTCCTGTTTGCCCTGGAAATCCTATTTCTCCTGTGTACAAACACTCTAGCTGCTCCAAGTCTCCAGTAGCTTTGTTCATAGAACCAGCTTGAGAATATATCTTGTTCTGTAGTTTTACTGCCTGGTTTGAAGTTGGACTTGTTTGCCCTGGACATCCTAGTTCTCCTGTATGTCATGCATGTCCTAACTGCTTCTAATCTCCAGTGGCTCTGTTCATAGAACCAGCTGTAGAACATATCCTGGTCTGTGGTTGGACTAGCTGGTCGGTAGTCGGACTGGCTGGTTTGTTATAGTTGCTGCAGAACACCAACAAGATTGGTTCCTTGCAAAGGGTAATCTGGAGAGGATAGGGCAGCATCTGATATCCTCAGTGCTGCTGAGGATTCAAAGGATGCATTGCATATTCCTTTATGATGAAGGGAAAGGAGTAACCATGCTTTAAATACTAAATTATTGTAAAACTATAATTTCTATAATTTAAGAATAAATTAACTTTTATGTGTACTATGTTTTTTTTTTATAAATTGGCAAATATATACATTAATTACATATATAGAGAAAATATATTTACATACAGAGAACAACATCCTGCATTAAAGTTGCTTGTCCACATGACTTCCTAGCATTGCATGTTTTATGCAAATATTTCATCTGCATATACATCTTATTTATTCTCCCTGCTTTAGAACCTTCAAACCATCTGCCACATATAGATTTACAAGCGTACTGAAGACTTCTTTTTTAAAACAATATAGAGATTTTCTAGCTCCAAATTAAACTGATTTTCTTGTAAATAATTGTTGATAAAAATTGATTTTGCAAAAACTCTTCCAATATGCATTCTGCACCCCTTTTCTATCCAAAGAATCAGTTTTGTCAATTACCACTATGTCAACTGGCTTAAATTTACCCGGAGAATAGGAATAAAGGGAAAGGAAATGGCATTGGTCTGGCATGAGAAAGCCAGTCACACTGTTTTGCAGACAAGTTCGATAAACTTTACACACACTCTTTTGGAACAGACACACAACATGACTGCAGTCAAGAAAATTGCAGAACAATGTTGTCAATTATTATTAAGCTTGAATAACAACTAGTTTATTGTAATCTTTAATCAAATTATATTCTTCACATGAAAATTTGGCTTATAGTGTTGACTTAAATTATATACTACATGTATATTTAACTTATTTTTAAATAAATAATTAAAAAAACAAATATACTCTCCTATACTGTACAAATACTGAGATTCGTAGGTACTCTATATACCTACAGTTAAAGTTGTTAATCGTATTTGAAAACGATCGTTAAACCATTGTTTTTGTTTAGTTTTCCAATCATTTTCAAAAACAATAGTTTTGTTTTTGGGAATAAACGATTGTTTTCAAAAAAATCCACTCATTTTGAACTTTTAGTAAACCTATAACACTCGTTTTTCAAAATGATCTCTTTTTTTTAAAACGATTTGCGACCGTTTTTTATATGATTGTTTTTTTAAAAACAATTGCTTTTGAAAAAAGTTTTTTTTGAAAAAAAAAATTTATTGACAATTATGTTAAAGATCGTTAATGAAGCTGTGACACTATATACACAGAGAGATATAAGAATTAATAATTTACAACCCCCTTACCCCGCCTCACATCCCTAAACAGCTTTGTAACTCTTCCCTTTTAACATAAAAAAAGTAATAATCTTTAAAAATAAATCATTTTATCATCAAAAGTTCAAACTTAATATAATGCAAAATAATAGAGTAGTGTTTTTCTTTAATAGAGTTTTATCTGGTATTAGTGTAGCATTTGATGTAGTATATGTAGGGCTGGGAATGTTCCGACTTTTTTGAAATTGTTCTGTTCTGTTCTAAAACAAGGGCCTTTAGCTAGATCGTTCTGTTCTTGTTCCTCTTTTTCCAATCATTTTGTTCTTGTTCTGTTCCGTTCCGTTCTTGGTATTCTTAAGGGATTTCATTCCCATTCAGTTCTTAGTCAAGAACATTTTCATCCCCCCTTCCTTAGAAAAATATTCTAAAATTTCATTATCAATATTTCAACAAAATTAAAAAGATATATAATATAATACAATTTCTTACAACCTGATTAAAAAATTGAAATAAAAAATCTAAATATTTCTAGATGATTTAGAACACATTCCTGATTTTAAATGCGTTCCAACTTAGAAGGCATTCTTGATAAAAATGATTGAATTCCTGATTTTAACGTTCTTTTCAAGCAATTTCCGTTTTTTTACTAATCGTTCCAATGGGATCCTTCTTGATCATTCCCCAGGAACCATGCCCAGCCCTAGGTATACATTTTATTTATTGGCATGAAATATTTTTATGTAGTGTTTTTTAGTGTAATTAGAAGCAATTATAATATTTAAAGCATTATTTGTTAGCTTCAATAGCAAAGTTTTCTTTGAATTATAGAACTTTGAAATGTTTTCAGTAACGCAGAAGCCAAAATATATACTGTACTATAGTCAGGTGGAAGAATAAATAGTAAATACCATATTAAGATCACTAAAGATTTCTAAAGCTATCATGTATTTTTCCAAGCTGTGCAATTTACATAAAAAATCCTGTGGCCAAATTATTATTTTTTTTTGGAATGAAAATTATTTAAATTTGTTTTTTGAAGAGATAAATAAATTGCCCTGAAGTGCAGAACAGTTATCACACTGATCATAAAATATTTGTTTTTGTGCTCACTGGATACATAAATAAACTCAAAATCAAATGTTTATGTATAATGTAAAAAAGCAACATGTTACAAATTCTTTCATGTAACAATTGTCAACATATTTGCTCCAATTATGGTTGCTTAAAACATGAATGTTGATATTGTTAGCAACTGCTTTTGAATACTTTGAATCTAAAATAAGAAAAGAAATATAAAACTTAAAGGAAAAAATATTTTAATTTATATTAGTTTTGGTCCTCAGACAATTTTGGCCATGGATATGGAATGAACCCTTTTGTAGCAAACAATTGCTCAGTGAATAATTGTTTTATTACAAATAACAGGTTATAACCTCTCGAATATTTTATTAATTTTTATGAACACCCCTTTAAAACAAAAATCATTTGACTCATGCTGAGGTTTAGTCTAATCCAACCCTACTTAAAGATGTTATATTTTCAGTTTAAGAAAAACAACCTTCCATTGTATAAAATTAAGCCTAATGACATCTGGTCTACCCAAAAACAGTCTGGAAGAGGGGTCCAAGGGATCCCTCACTCTATTTCCATATTGTAATACAAATAGCTATAACATTTGATACATTTTGAAAAGTCCTTGGGCTCTGTTTTAATTAGCTGCAAATGAATTTGCAAATTTGCCAGGCCACTGTGCAAAATCTATGCAAATTTGCTTTCCAAAAATTGTGCAATCTGTTTTCTTTTGTTCAAGCCATAAAAAGTTGAAATCCAAAGACAGGAAGTAGGTCTAAATAAAGAATTAGTCAGGTAAAGGTAAAATAAGGCATTCAGGCAGTATGCTCAGATTTGAGCCTTAATTGAGGGGCATATTTGAAGAGAATGGAATATATTAGAGTGGAATTCAAAAGATCCCTATGCATGAATTTTGTCAGTCCCTTTCAGTCTGAAAGGGAGTTCAGAGAGTACAATTCACGTAAATGTAAATTATATGCAGTACATCACACTGATACAGTATGATCCCTGGACATATCAATTCCAATTTGTTTTATAAAATTGTTTAATAACTTTAAACGTGTGTATTTTCAATAGGTGAATTAAATTCATAATATTATTAAACATGAAAATGTAAAAATCGAAGAAGCCTTCCAACTTTAACCCTATCTCTGCTGAGTGCTTGAAAACCAGGAAATGCTGGTCTGGATCAATTTGACCCCCCCCCCCCCTAAATCCCATGTTTGATGTCCAAATATGACAAATGATACATCATTAAAAAGCTCTTGTGCTCTACTTTTAGAATCTGCAAAAAAATTTGCAAATTTGCAAAAATTGAATTGTTTATTGCAAAATCCAGTTCAACAGTAAAAATGTTTGCAAAAATAAATTTGTCCAAAAAATAAAAAATTATACAGTTTTGAAAAGCCCTTGACCATGCCATTTCAAATATGCAAAATTTTTTGCAAAGTTTTAAATAACCTGAGTTTTAATCAAGAAAAACTAAAAATGTGCAAATTTCCTTTGACAGGTTGTTTCGAAAAAATTTGCAAGTTTTTTTTTCGCAAAACTTGTGCAATTCTTTTTCTCATGTCGAAGGCTTTCCAAAAAGCAAAATTTTATCAAAATCTGACAAGTAGAAGTGGGTAAAAACAAAGATTTAGTTTGTTACAGGAAAAAGCAATCATTCAGGCATGTGCCTGAGTATTAAAGCCCGGTTTTAGGCCTAAAAGGAGGGCTTTGGGTATGTAGGAAAAGTCAGAAAATTTCAACAGCCTCAGACCAATACTTTTTGAGTTATGTAAAAAAGCTACAGGGGTGGGGGGTCAAATTAACCCCCCCAGCAGGTATAGGGTTAATAATAAAGATTTCTCTCTGATTTTTGCACCCAGAGTTGAATTGTGATCTAGTTTTGAATCAAACAACAAAATGTGGGATTTTTTCCAGCATTTTTCAGGCATTTTTTAAAAAATGGGCCCATGTTTACTTTACCAATTATTCTGTAAAAACATGATTTGATAAAGATGATTTCTTGGAACTAATTTCTTTTGTAGATTTTCCCAAAAAGGTTTTTAAAATTTTCAATTTAAAAAAAAATATTGGATTTATTTTAATTTGATAAAAATCATAGTATGTAAAAATCAAACACACACATAACTAAGAAAACCATTCTTAATAAATATGATAATGATTTATCTACAATACTTTCTTACATTTAAGTTAAACGATGAATCACTGAGCTTAGAATAAAGGATCATTATATAAACATTTGTAAACTTTGAAAAAAATAGATTAATGAACTATATAAATCATTTAAAAAAAAATTGAAAACATCAATACTTAAATTGATGACTTTAGACACCCACCCAGATGGCCCTATCAAAAAGTTTTTGGAAAAATGGCCAAAAAATGCAAGAAAAATGGGGGGGAAAATTGTTTTTATTCAAGCATTATGCTTCCTTTGGGCAAAGGCCATTAGGATAGACATTTTGTGTGCCATTTAACTTCCTCATTCTTAACTATAATATTTTGGTATCTTGAGTATTTCAAAAATATTGGTTTTACTGTATTATTACCTCAAATTATAAAATATTTTTTTTACTAAATAATAACATCAAATTGATTTAACTAGGGAATGCATAACAGGCAATCAGAGAATTGATTTAAAGAAAACAAAATAATTTTAAGAAAACTTTTCTATAAAATGATGTTCCAGGGCCCAAAAGTTTAAATTGCACAAATGTGTTCAGTTAACCAATAGTATGCAAACAAAATGGCCGTTTTACACTTTTTTAAAGTAAATTCCACTCTAATAGATTCTATTCTCTTTAGTTGTACAGCCTCAGACCAATAATTTTAGAGTAATCTACAAAAAAGTTAGGGGGGGGGGGTACCAGGGACCCCCTTCTCCCGAAATAGGGTTTGTTGTTTGAATAGTTTTTAGTATTTAAATTCAAGTAGGGCTTTCAATCACTGTTTACGGGAATTTGGCCAAAACTACTGAACAGCAAATGATTCTATTCTGAAGGTCCTTACTGCCTGAGATTGAAGATTTTGATATGATAATATTTTACACTGGTCGTGGAGAGGTATCCTATTTTACTTACAGGGGTTTAAGTATAACTGAACATGATGATTCAGAGCTGAAAACTTTAGAATCCTTAATCCCGATCAGTTAATTAATCTATAGATTAATAACAAGAAGAGAACAAGCAAAATTTAACCTAGAGATAGAGAAAAAGAGTAGAAAAAGCATTAATCTCGATATCAACCATTCAAAAGTTCCCAGCTCAGATCATCTTTGATCTTTCATACCTTTCTCATAAAGTGGCATGTTTTTCATAAATAAATTTTCTATAGATTTACTAACTAAATATAAATTTATTTATTAGCATACTAAAAATTCTATAAAATTATGACAGTTACAATATTCAAATAAATAGGAAAATCACAATAATTCTCTTTAAAGCTGGATATTAATTTATTGCTATTTGTTAAATTATTTTTTTGGGGAAAATAAACAATAATGTTTCTAACATTAAGGTTCCAAAAAAAAGAAGTCCAAAACAATTTTATGTCTACTTCAGTCTGGAGGCCCCCCCACAATCTGGCATTAATGGTTATGCAGAAAGGTATAATTATCATTTAAAAATTGGTTTTCCAGGATCAATTGGAAGGGGGGGGGGAAGGTGGTATTTAGGATATTTTTTTTAATTTATACTACTACTCAGAAATAAATATTGCCTATTTTTAATTAGGTATAAGTCATTTTTTAATTTAACAATGACGTACAGAAGAGATTCAGATATCTTTTTACCCTATGGAGAACTGCAATCTGGAGATTATGTCTCTACTATAAAAAACAAGTTAAAAGAAACCAGTTCTAGACTTACAGATGACAGAAAGCTTGTCGCATGGGTTGTATCTCATTGTGAAACACAATCAAAACGGGAAAAATATGTTCAGGTAAATTAAATTGTGCATTAATATGAAGTATTAAATTGGTACTAAATGGTAATTTTCAGCTGTTGTAAATGTGTTAAAGTAACAGAATAAAACATTTTAAGGTTTATTGAATGGCATATGGAATGGCAACTACCCTCACTTCCCTAACTACTGTCTAGCTACATCTGTTTCAAAAAATTTGCTTTGTTTTGAGATTTTTTTCATCACTAACAAAAAGAAATGAATGTTTTCAAAAGAAGGCAATTTATTGCCTAATTTTTGAGCCTAAAATATCTAATCTTAAACCAAAATTAAAGTTTTGGCAAAGGTAGTCACTTATTTAATGACTTTTTGAGATTTGAACCATGCAACATTCATAACCATATTTGAAAAGTGTTTTTAAAAGAAATTCCTATTCATAATTTGAAAAAAAAAAACTATTGTTCTTGCTAATTAAGACCATCATAACAAATTTATATGAATACATTTAATTAACAGAAAATGAAAAACTGGATTCCCATTGATCAATATGGTAAATGTACCGCTGGGGGAGACTGTGATAACACTTGTTACATGAATCTTGGAACTAAATACAAGTTTTATCTCTCATTTGAAAATTCACTGTGCAAGGATTATGTGACAGAAAAGCTTTGGCGGATATTAGGAAAATATTTAAATTACTTTTGGAAATAGATAATTTAAATAATTGGTATTTTTCAGAGAAGCAACTTCTTTAAGTTTATTAACTCCATTCTTTGGAAACATAAATTTTTAAAAAATCTAAACCTTTAAAATATAGTACTTTTCTGAGACAAGAAAGAGATTAATAAAATCAAAGTTTTACTTTTAAATATTGAATTTAGAGCAAGACATGATTCCTGTTGTGTTAGGTAAATTGTTTATTTTAAATACCATATCAGTTTTTGAACTTTTCTGATTGCACAGCAAATTATTTACAGGATCTGCGAATTATACTGATGTGGCCCCTCCGCATTCTTTTATTAATGTTCAGGAATAATAAAGAATCAAGAAACTATAATTTTTATCATATATTTTTTATTTTTTAATTTTTATTTACATTTTTACAACATTGTCATAAATCCATACTTTTTGGGGTAAGGAAGAGTAACTTTTATAACTCTCTTAAAAGTATAAAGCTTGACGCTATAATCTCTATGTTGAACCGTATTCCCGGATGAATGGAAAAAGTTCAGAGAGAGTACCATACCTGCATCAAATATTGCATAATTTTTGGTAATTGAGAAAATAAAAATGCACATTATTGGCGTAAATTTGTACAATAATATTATGTAACGCTTAAATTGCGCTCCTTTTGCGCAATTTGGCTAGCTGGGTATCATTTCCTGCAACTAGGTTTTCTGGTTGCCCACAAAGAAAGAGACAAGAAGATGGACTTTTCTAATACAAAATTATATAGACCGAAAGTTAGATTAAATTTTCATAATAAGAATTATATTTTCTACAGGTTAGCAGGCAAAGGACTTTTTTTCTGCCTTGTTGCAGAGACTTTATCTTTACATTAAAACATTGAATGATGAATACCCTGAAAAAGTTGAATTTGGAAATAATGTTCAAACTGAGATATCATCCTGTTTCCTGGTAGCACTGTAATTGCTAATTTTTAAATGTTTAACTGGTATTTTTGGTTGTCAATATACATTGAGGCCCTTATTATAGGAATATTTTGTAAAAAAATGTACTTATTACTAAGAAAAATTGTACATTTAAACTACTGAAGGTGGAAAACAGTTGATTCATAGGTCGTTTTAGGCTTAAGCTTTAAGCTGGTCCTAAAATTTTTTTTAAAGAAAAAATTGTTTGTTAAATTTTTAATATATTTTTTAGATGGTTTTTCTGAATATTATATGAATTTTTATCAACAGATGGGTTTGTTGAAACTGATAGGTTAAAACAATCATTTTATTTTTCATAGCCATACATAGTCAAAAGTTAAAATTCTTTATTCCTCTTAGGATTTTAAGTCCCCTGAAGAGTTGGCTAAATATCTTCTAAAACTTGAAAAAAACCAGAAGGTTATATTCCTTACTGAGGGTGAAGAAATCAGCCAATCACCCACCGGAGTTCACTACGTTTTTGCTTAAAAAAATATTGCAATAAAAAAAACTTAAAAATCGTCCACAGGGTTCTGCATTGACAATTTAATATTGGAGACATCACCTTAAGGCCAAAAAAAAAATATTTCAAAAAATTAAATATGATACATCATTTTCTTCAAAAATTTCATGCTGAATTCAGAAATGATGGACAAAAAATAATACTTCATTCTGGTTTTTTACTTGTGAATGTTTTTGATGAGTTTTTTAAATCTTACTGGTGCTATGGAAATGCCTCAACACGGAAACGGACCCAAAACTGAGTTTGGGTCCATTTCCTTCTTTTTCAAGAATTATCGGAAATCCCTCAAAAACTAAAAAGTGTTGAGGGATTTCCAAATATTTTGGGTCAGTTTCCACTATATTTACATTTTACTTATTTCCCGTTTTTTTTTGGGTCTGTTTCCTCTTTTTTTTGGGTCAGTTACTCAGTTTCTGGTTCTCTGAAAAAGTTTCAAACTCTCAGTTTGTTGATCGGTTTCCTCTTTTTTGGGTCCTTTTCCTTTTTTTTTTGGGTCCATTTCCGATTTTCAGTAAAAGTTTTTAATTCTCAATTTGTTGATCGGTTTCCTTTTTTTTGGGTCCGTTTCTGGTTTTCAAAAAAGGTTTCAAATTCTCAGTTTGTTGATCGGTTTCCTCTTTTTTAGGTCTGTTTCCCCATTTTTTTGGGTCCATTTCCAGTTTTCAAAAAAAGCTTTAAATTCTCAGTTTGTTGATCGGTTTCCTCTTTTTTTGGGTCTTTTTCCGATTTTCAAAAAAGTTTCAAATTCTCAGTTTGTTGATAGGTTTCCTCTTTTTGGGTCTGTTTCTGGTTTTCAAAAAAAGTTTCAAACTCTGAGTTTGTTGATAGGTTTCCTCTTTTTGGGTCTGTTTCCTCAGTTTTTGGTTAAGTTTCCAATTTTCAAAAAAAAAGTTTTAAACTCAGTTTGTTGATCGGTTTCCTCTTTTCTTGGGTCCATTTCCTCATTTTTTGGGTTCGTTTCCGGTTTTTAAAAAGTTTCAAAATCTCAGTTTGTTGATCAGAATTTACCCATTTTTTTATATGTTCCCCCATTTTTGGGTCTGTTGCTGGTTTTTAGAAAAAGTTGTAAATTCTCAGTTCGTCGATCATTTTCATCTTTTTTTGACCCGTTTAATCATATTTAAGGTTAGATTTTTAAGAACTTTTAAATTCTCAGTTTCCGCATTTCTGCTTTCCTAATAAAGTTTCATTCTAATGAAAACATGTAAAATCTCAAAAAACAAATAAAAACTAAGTAAAGAAATGCCAACCAAATCATTTATGCATATTTAAATA
>NW_019398282.1:0-3664 GCF_000591075.1 Eurytemora carolleeae
TACTAGGAAATTACCGACAGACCCAAAAATTCTTAAAATTGCAATTAAAATACCTGATTCATTCCAAACTCAGCTCACTTAGTAATCTTGCGATATTACGTAAAATACTAACTGCGCATAACTGAATTAAACCGTATGTTTTTTGACCCTTATCACTGTTCGTAATTGCAGTACTTTAGTACACGTGTTCACTGTAAATAACTAATATTTGTGTTTCGTTGTGTACTTAGCAGAATGTGTACGAGTGTACGGTAAATGTATAGTGTAAACTGTCCACTATGGCACTCCGCACTTGTACTGTGTCTGTGTAGTGTGTAGTCTCCCCCAGTCCTGGCTAAAAGGGGGAGTTTTGTAGATTCATTAATTTTTATTTGTTTTCCGTCAATTGCACATTGAAGAAACAGAAAAAGTAAATTTCAAAAAGTAAAACTTTAGCAAAATATTTGCACCCTTATTCTTATATAATTTCAACTTGTAATGCAGCGGGCCTCGAGGAAGGGAAGGCCAAACGGCCATGAACCCTGTAGAAAATCTCCCAACCCTGTAAGAAGCAAAAAAGTGTTATTAATGGGGAAATTGCATAATTTCTCTATTTTTTTCAACATATGGCACAGGAGAAAAGCATCTTTGATCTTATTCACGTTGCCTTATTATATGTTTATTTTGTATTACTATTTTAGGCTAAAACCTTAAAATGGACCTGAGCAACAAAGCACAATTCTTTTAGAATTTCAATGATATTTTTCATGAAAAGACATTAATTGTAAACTTTAATTCAGTATTTTTTTTAAAAAAGAGTATATTGTTCATGTCCATGTCTTGAAAAGGTTTAAATACCCCTCCATAAACAAGCTGCCCCCCATCCTCCCAATTTACACAAAAGTTTGTTAATTAGATAGACCCCCAACACCACTTTATACACATACATCTAAACAGTTTGTTTTTAATCTTGGTGACAGAAACAATCTCAAGGAATAATAATTGTCTTAAAGCATTTTTTAAACAGTAAATATTTTTAAATTATCTTTTTCCATCTCATGATCTGAGTTTGTCTCCCTCTTTTGTCCATTTCACAGCCCCAAATTTGTTTTTTATTAATCTTTTTGGTTTGTTATTTTCTTGTGGTTTTTAACAAAATCTTTTTTTATAGATTTTGATGGTTATTATATCAATAGATATAATGTAATAATAGAATAAATGTGGAACTAACATCTAATTTATTTACTCTATTGAGGTTATGTCCATCATCAAATTTTAAAGACATTAATCTTTTTTAATGTAGTCCACCACTTTTTAATTCCCCTCATGAAAAGACAGTTTTATTCCAAAATATGATTTTTTCCTGTGTTCCTTTTAAAAGTGACATGCTCTAGAATTATGTTAACTAGTAACTACACATTTAAGAAGTATAAACATTGAAATAGAATGGTATTTTGCATTTATTAAGTTGTACGGCCTTTTAATTATTTTGTACCATTGTAAGTTACTTTCAATTAGAAATATATAATATTTTACTAATTTTAGGGAGTTAAATTGAAAAGTGTACACACAAATGTCTTAACATCATTCAACTTTTATTCTAGCATTAAGGCAAAAGAATGTGGGGAAATATTAGAAGAAAGGGGGGGGGGACTTGTGTGAAATTAAATGTGCAAAAGGGGAGGGGTAAGATTTTATTCTGTTCCTCTTCCTATACCATATCATTCTTACTTTCCCATTCTCTCTCCCATTCTCTCCTTCCTCATTCCTTTAACCTTCCCTTCCCATTTCTTAGGCCTTTTCTCATTTCCTTTTTGTCCTAATCCCCAGACGTTTATTTTGTATAGCTAATATATTCTAAATTTATATACTAAGAACATTTCAATCCCTCCCCTTTTTCATGGCCTTTACCTATATTTTATTCCCTTTCCTACCCCCATCCTCCTTGACTACCCTTTCCATTATCTTCCCACTTTCCTTCTTTTCCCCTTTCCCATTCCGCCTTTCCTTTCCACATTCCCCTCCCCTTTTCCTTCCTTTCATTTTCCCCCTTTCTCCTTTTCATTTTCTTTTCCACTTCTTACCCCTCCCCTTCTCCCTTCTACTGTCCCCTTCCTATTTCCCATCCCCATTCCCCATTTGCCCTATTTCCTTTCCCACTTTTCCTTCCCCTTTTTATTTCCCCTTTTCTATACCCTTTTATCCTTTCATTTCCCCTTTTCTTTTTCATTTCCATTTCCCGTCCCCTTTCCTGTTTTCCGTATTTTCCTCCCCCTTTCCCCACTCCCTTTTATAAAGATATTTCTATGAGTAGTGTCAATGAAATTCAGACTTGAGATCCACCCTTTTTATGGGAAAACAAAATTTGAAGAAAAAGGTGATCAAAACAATAATGAAATTGATTATAATATTTATATGTTGAGAAAGTTCAATAATTATTGTTAGTTAACAGGTAATTTTAATATTTAATGACGTTAATTTCAAAAACCTTCCTCCACAGGGTTCGAAGACTTTCCACAGGGGTTGGAGTCTTTCCACAGGGTTTGGAGACTTTCCACAGGCTTCGGAGACTTTCCATGGGGTTTGGAGACCACTCTATACAGGGTTCAGAGAATTTCCACGGGTTCATGGCCGCTTGGCCTTCCTCCTCTCGTGGGCCGCCTGGCGTGTTGAGAAGAGAATTAAAATTTAATTCAATTTAATCAAACATGTTTGGTTTAAACGATAATCAATATATAAAAAAATGTTTTTCTTTCATTTATAGTATGAATGTTCAATGGTCAAAGATGTAGTATAAAGGAAATTAAAAACAGGTTTTCTTCTGCCAAGTGCTCAGGGTCGAGCCCATACAAGGTCGGGCCAGAGGGAGGGTTGGCAATCAGGGGTGGATACAGGATTTATGTGAGGGGGGTGCTAGAATAATTTCTGTTCAAAAATCGTGAATTAGGAACAAAAATATCGCCGCTGGCGAAATTTTTTTTACTTAAAAGGCTCAAAAAAAAAAAAATTAATGACTAAAGACTAAAAACTAGATTTTTAACTTATCACATGCATTATAGTTTATAATGAAGATATAGGAGTTACTTTACAATGACATTATAAGAAGTAAGAAGAGTAACGTTCCTCATAATTTACTGGGATTGGGGTTATTTAACCCCCGCCCCCCCCCCCCCTAGAATCTTGGAGGTATATTTACTCCTGAACTATTCAGGACCTGAATAGCGAGTTGAATTACTTTGTTTTCGTTTTTAAAAAAAGGTTGATTTTAAGATTGAATATCTTTTAAATTTGCGAGAAAAATAATTTAAATGTGCAGATACTTCAGATATTTCAGATTTTCACTTTTCAGTCAACATATTCTAAATGATTCTAAATTCTAAAGTAATTGTCAATGTCAATGGCAATAAAAAATACTTTTTTACTTCTGTCATTTCCAAATTAGATTGATTTAAGACAACAAGACGACATTGACGACAAGAAAATTTTAGAAATTAGAAATTTAAGAATATATCAAATGTGAAATGAACTATAATGTAGGATATAAAACAAGGTGAAAGTTGAAAGGTATGAAATGAAGCCTTTATTTGATGGAGTTTGTAAATGCCAGAAATGAGTGGAAAATGCAAATCAAACCTAATTAAAACCAATAATTTGATATACATCATGATATTTTTCTAGGGGGGGG
>NW_019398282.1:4176-19525 GCF_000591075.1 Eurytemora carolleeae
CCCCTGGAAAAATCCTGAATTACGGGCCTGGATGTTGCTTCATCTGCTATGAAGGCGTAGAATTTTGCAGATTTAACCTCATTCAGAATAGATTTTAGGACCATGGTTATATTGATCCCAATTCTTTCCAGCAATTGTTTTTGAAGCATTTATTTGAGAACTTATAACTAAGCTTTATAAACTAACGTTCAATTATTATTTATTTTTATTGCAAATCAGGGTGGACTTCTTGCCCCCACCCACAGGGGGGGGGGAAAGCTTTCTTAAGGTAGGGATGCCCCCCCCCCCAATTGCGCGCCTAAATAAAAATAATTAGAAATAGCAAACTAATAAAATTTTGTTTATCTTCCCCCTTCGGAGCGGTGTCGCCTTTAACATTACTTAAATTAAATATATAACGCTTATGATATTCTGTAAGAATTTAATCTGATCTAGTTAGTTTTGCTTCATTATTAATTTACGTAGAGTCTATGACTTACCTGTCCGTGAAAATATAACGCCAGGTAAGGAATGTGCGAAATACCGCTGAAGTTCTTTATCCCGCCTTTCTAACCAACCAAACAAGTGGAATTTGGTCAACATTATTGTTTATTTTGATAAAAATACGCGTTAATATACGCTTGGCAATTAAGCATAAATTAAGTTTTTAATCTCGGTTTGTATGCAGACAACATTAAATCACAGAGAATTAATTTTTTGTAATACAATCTTCTTTAATTTTACTGAACTGCAACCATACGCGCATTTAGGTTATTTTTAAAATGCTTTATATAAATGTTTTTTAACCTTGGATTCCAACCTTTTTTTGTTAATTTTCTAAGATATTTTGCTGTTTTCTGAGCTAACGTGTTTTATTCTAGTTATTTAGTTTTCTTGCAGAACTTTATTATACATTGAAGATGCCATGAGTTGCGTCATACATAAATATTATAAATGTTACCTTATACAGAAAACAATTCTGGACACGACCAATATTATTCGACAAAATTGACCATTTATTTTTATAATTCATAGGTAGGTTAGGATTAGCCAATATGTACTAGGCATTAATTTCATTCTTGATAAAACTTTGACTTGTATCTGGTTATCAGTGTTAAAACCTGCTGCCTTTTTTTTGCTTATTAAAGCATGATTAATTTTTTTGCATTTCTAGAAAAATGGTCTGTATCTGACCTCTAGCTAGGGGATGGGGCAGCCTCCGAATGAGTTTACCCTGGAGGCTGTTCGTCAGCTGATGTTAGCTCGTGGAGGCCGGGTGACCAACCATGAGCTTGTAAAGAGCTTTAAACGTTGGCTAACAGATCCTAGTCTGAAGGAGGAAGCAAGGATACAATTCAAGGTAACTAAGTAATTTAGTTTTTATGTTACCGCTGGCGGCAGGGGTGGATATTTTTCTCAATTACCCCTCCCTCCTGGGGGGGGGGATTTTTGATGATTTTGGGGGAAAAAAATTTAAATCTAAAGGCAACTTTTTTCCTTATTTTTATACTTTAACCCAAAAATTCATAGATTATCCTCGTAAAATCATTTATTTTCCCAAATTCAGCAAATATCACCAAAAAGAATGTTCGCGCATGCATGTCCATTTTTTGGGAAAAAGGTGAAAGAAAAATGATTTTTTCGAGAAAATTACACCCTTGGCGCTAAAACCAGGGGAGCTGTCAATTTAATACTAATGTTTCTTTTAAATAAAGAAGGGAAAATATGACTAATTTTCATAAATTTTGTTTAAAAATCGAAAGTTGGATTTTATTATTAACTGGCAAACCTCTCTGTAGTTGATATGGCAACCGGCCGTTATTTGCTCAAAAAACATTTATTTTTCATAAGGCCAGGGAACCCTTAAAAATTATATGCGCTTTACATTTCTAATAGCATGGAGAAGTGAATGGATCTTTTAAGAATTTAGGAGGCAATTATTGTTTTCTTGGAAACCTAATAGTGTTTTCTCTAACTTAAGATTCAAAGAATTGATCAAAAATAAATCCTACCCTTCTTCTTTTGTATTTACTTTTGTGTGTATTGTTTAAACTTTTTCATCTCTGTAAAGTGAAATACACTGTTGTATCTAGGACTATGTGAACACACTGGCAACCATCAAGCAGGAGCACGGAGAGAAGTATCTTGTTTTGAAGAAAAAGTTTTATCCTGAATATTATCAAAACTCTCCTAAACCTCATTTTCAAGAGTTTTATACAAACAATCCTGAAACTCTTTACAGTCCAGATTATGGAAGGGGAGGAGGAGGAGGGGAGTATGGAAGGGGGGCAGGAGAAGGTGTATCCCGACTGGAAGGATCGCCTAGTCTCCTTGATGAAGTTATGGCTGGATTTAACCCTCCATCCCGAACCCTAGCTCGGTCCCAGCCGTCCTCTCTAGATGCACAGTTAGCTTCTCAACCTACAGTTCCTAACTTTACCCTGGGAAATGGTCCACAGAGCTTAGGATCCTATCAGGGAAATACCAAATCAAACCCGTATACACAGGACAATAGAAGATTAGAAAAGGAAGGAGGAAGGATTAACCAATATATTCCGCAAACTCAGGATACTAGGTACGATAGACAGTCTTCACAAGATCTGAGATATGATAGACAATCTTCACAAGATCTGAGATATGATAGACAGTCTTCACAAGATGTGAGATATGATAGACAATCTTCACAAGATGTGAGATATGATAGACAATCTTCACAAGATGTGAGATATGATAGACAGTCTTCACAAGATCTGAGTTATGATAGACAATCTTCACAAGATCTGAGATATGATAGACAATCTTCACAAGATTTGATATATGATAGACAATCTTCACAAGATCTGAGATATGATGGACAATCTTCACAAGATCTGAAATATGATAGACCAGCATCACAAAATGTGCGTTATGATCGACAACACTCTCAAGATTTGCAAACCAGTCAGTTTATTTCTCCGCCTGTATTCCAGGATCCTGGAGAAGATGTTTACAATCCTGGAGCATTTTCTCCACATTTTGCTCCCAGTTCTCGACAATCTGTTTCAAGTTTTACTTCCCAGCAAAGCTCAGGTAGAATTTTCCAATTTGTTGTTCGATTTAAAAAAAAAAAAATTTTTTTTGCTGAATTTGAACTTTTCGAGAAGTCTCTTGATCATATTTTAGTACCTGTATCTGAATCCGTTTAACTTTTAAATCCCGGTCAACGAATTCTAGGAACTAAACCATGAAAATAATTTACAATTTGTTAAGGATCATACAACGGTTCTCCAAGATCTAGTTTTGCTAAATCAAGTTATGCCAGTGGTTCCTCCCGATCTAGTATAGCAGGGGGTGTAGGAACAACATCACCTAGATCTAGTTTAGCTCACACCGGACTTCTGTATCAGGATACACGACCAGGTGGACAGTATCCTGGTTTGCCCCCACCTGGTCAGCAGTATCCTGGTTTACCCACACCAGGGCCCCCGTATAACCAAGGATTTAACCCTGAGGGACGGAAAGGTCCACCCTCAGTATATTCCGGAGGTTCTCCAAGAGGAAGTATATCTCAACCCTCCCCTGCAGCCTATTTATCCCCTAGAGGAAGTATGTCTCAACCCCCGTCAGATTATATATCCCCACCTGATCAGTATTTAGACCGGAGACAACCTGATAAACGCCCGCCCCCTTATCGCCCTCCTCCAATAGATCCAGAACCCCCTAGCCTGGAACGCCGAGCTGTTCCTCCTGTCAACGGTTTGCCAGAGATGTACGAGCGACCTACCCGTCTTGATCTAGGATTACCGCCACCCCCGCCCCGACAAGACTTTGATTTAAACCCACCTCCCCTCCCTCGACGCCCTGTTCCTCAAAGCCGAGATATAATACCAGAAAACCTTGGCATTCCAGTCAAACCTAAATCCTTACTTGACTCCATGGCTTCTGCATCTTTGTCCAAGTCTTATGGAAACCTGACGGTCGATGAGAACAAGGAGAACATGAGGATGGAAGGATCCCAGAGCGTCGACAACCTAACTAAGGAGCAGGAGAAGATTAGTGTGCGGGAGAGAACTAAGACTTTTAACCGGATGGCCAGTGAGACGGAGATCTCCGGTATCTCTGGAAGCACGACCAGGCTGAGCTCGGTGAAGCGAAGGAACTCTAGAGCTGTGGATATTGGTTCTCGGAGAAGTTCGGCAGTATCAAGGGATGATGAATCCCATGACTCCGCTAGCATTACAACTCTAGATCCAACCATAAAATCCTGGATGGTTCAAGTCTCAAAAGGTAAAATTTATTTAATTGAAAAAAAATTATACTACGCCAATATTTTTACGCTGAAAGAGTCTTGGTACAAAAAAAGACTTTTTCTTGAAACAATTTTAGCTAGGGAATGTTGCTTTTTAATCCACCATTTTTGTTTTATCGCACTTTAATGAACACAAACGTTAGCGGGGTTTTCTGTTTAAATAGATGGACTTTCAAACATCGTCATTTTTTAAGGGAAGGCAAATTTTTTTTAATTTCTACCAGTCATAATCCTTCCTGGGGGTCATGTGAGTTGACCCAAATAATTTAATTCAAACAAACCAATAGACAAGCAAATTATTATTCGAAGGGCTTGAATTTTTATCTGGTGTCTTGTATATATTTATGTTCATCTGTACAGGAGATTACCAGACTGCTGCTAAGATGCTGATGGAGGAGCCAAAACTTGCCAGAAATAAGGAATCATCCATATTTTATCATTTTAAGTTCATCTCTGCTTATTTCAGCGAGTAGGTGTACAGAGTTACCCATAAAGAATAAGACTGTAAAATCTTGATACGTCTGATTAAACTAATCGGCCAAAAAAGACAAAATTTTACAGTTGCGGAGAATCTTAAATATGTGGAAGCCGATAGTATAAATTTCCTACAGTCGTCTCTGAAGTCTCATCCTTTCCTTATAAATTTATTTTCCCCATTTCCCTTAAAAAAGATATTTTTTAAAATTTGTTATTTTTTCATTTGTCCCTGGTTTATTCTGTTTTTCTATTCTGATCAACAATTTGGCACGAATCCCTGTTTATAAAACTAATATGAAACTAAATTTAAGTTTTATTAGTTTTCTATTTCCTTATTCTTTAATTATTAATTATTATTATATCGTATCTGTTTGGTTCCATTGCATAGTAGTAAACCTATCGTGTAATAATTCCCATTATTTCAGGGTTCAGGAGGAACAATTTTAATATTGTTCGCTTATTCTTACACTGTGGAAGTAGAATTTCCATTCTTTAACGCTCAGACCGTGTAAGAATGTAAATTCATACACGGTCTGAGCATGAACGAATGGAAATAATTACACTTGTTGAAGAATCATATTATATCATATCTTTTCGATTTCATGGTAGTAAACCTATCGTGTAAAACTTCCCATTATTACACGGTTGAGAAGACAAATTTTCCAATATAGTTAGCTTTCTAGCTTTTAAAAATGCTTGTTCTTACACGGGGAGTGTTGAATGTTTTTTTTTTTAACGCTCAGACCGTGTAAGAATGTAAATTATTACATGGTCAGAATTTACATTTCCTTGTTGACACTAACTTATTATTTTTGTTGCGTTTCTATCTGCGTGCAATTCATATCTTCTTTTTTTTGGGGATTCTAAGAAATTTGAAATCGGAACTAATGCATTTTTCGGTAATTTCCTAGAGAACGATTTTTGGACCCCCCCCCCCCTATCAATTTTGTACATGGGTCTGACAAGAAGTGTCTTAACTTAACCTAACCTGTGGCCGCAGCGCTCGGCCCCCTAGCCGCAGCGCTCGGCCCAGAAAGTGTCTTAACTAACCTAACCCGTGGCCGCAGCGCTCGGCCAAGAAAGTGTCTTTACCTAACCTAACCCTAAATGACAAAAAAATAAATAATAATAAATTTGCTGAAAAATAAATGGTCATGTACAAAATTGAAAATTAAAACTCATAGATCGGTTTCTGCTGCAGTCCGACAGATAAAGTGATTTTTTATTATTATTATTATTTTTTTAAGGTTAAGACTAATCACAAGCCTCAAAAAGCTTCTCTGTCGTTCGATGAGAGCGCGCAAAACAACGAGTTCTCTGTTTCTCATAAACTTACCATTTTATCTTCTCAAATTTAAATTTTTACCTGTGGAAGTGCATGCAAAAGTTCAGTCCCCTGAATTATTTGATTTTGTCTTCTCCATAATAAAATGTTGATGGTGGAACAGGATTTTACGAGCGGATATACTGGACTGCACTGGGCCTGTAAATATGGTAATCTGGATATGGTAAAACTTCTGGCTGGTACATATCATGCAAACGTTAACGCCAGGTAAATATGCCAAATCTATTTTGGTTTTTGCTTTGTTATGTTTTAATCTTTTTTAATTTGGGTTTGTTACTTTTTGTTTTGCGGTTGGAGATGTTTTTTATTAAAGTTCAGTTTAATTTTTGAATTTTTTTGTTGCTGTTTTGTTATTTTTTATTTCTGTTTTATTTCTATTTGGCATTTTTTTCTTATTGTTTTATAACTGTTTTTTTTTATTTCTGGTTTTTTCTGTTTTGTTTTATATCTGTTTTGTTATCGTTTTTTCTCTGTTGCGTTTTGCTTAGGTTTGTTTTGTCCCCCCCCCCCCTGTTTTTCCCATATTTTGTTATGATCTGATCTGATCTCGAATCGGATTTGATTAAATTGAAGGCTTGAAAATGGGTTTGTTTAGATCTCATGGAGGATATACCCCGCTCCATATTGCAGCTCAACACGGTCAACAGCAGGCCTTTGATCTTCTAGTTCAAGCATATAAAGCAGACGCTAACCTCAGGTAGAGTTATACGATTAGATTCATGTTTATAAGTATCATACAATAGATCTCACATATGTACATAGCAATAGCGCATGAAATTTATTTAACAGTTTATGACAGCTGGTTATGCTTTATCATTGTTCTGCGCGTGAAGAAAGCTGCTCAGATGTTCGCAGCTTTGAGAGTCATACTTTTTTGGTAATTCTTAAGAAACCATTTTTTTTTTATTATTTCAATGTAAATTAATAGCTCTGAAACATGCAGGACATTAATTGATATGGTTTACTCGTTTTTCCGCAGTATTTGAGAATATAGGTTGAGAATACGACATTTAAAAAAACTCTTGCTATGTATCCATATATCAGGGCATTTATAATATTTTTTTATCGCGTGTTTGTTATTTTATAAATATGTTGACATTGCCAATATATCTTCATTCCTCAGCAGTGTAATGAAAATATGCATTTTTCAGTCTTTCTCAACTTTTTACTTAAAAATACTTTAAGCGTAATTTTAAGTGACTCTGCATTCAAAGATGGCAATGTCCGATTCACAACAGAGTACCCTCGTTTTCTAGATTTATGAGCGTTTAATTATATTAATTCTTATCTATTTTCTGCCGTCTAATTCATATTTAAATAGACAAAGCTGTGCCGTTTAACATTGCAAATTTGGAATTGCCACCTTTGCATGAAGGTCACTAAAAATTACGCAGTCCACTTATTTATTTTAATATTTTTGTCTTTTCCAACTATTCCTTAATTTTGAATCTAAATATTCCAAAATGTGGTCTGCCTGTAATACCTTGTAAGTTGATGTAGATATTTTGTTGGAGTTTCACTTTATGATATAAATGCAATATATTTAATTTAAACCGCGTCTCTGAACCGCCAAAGCCGGCTCAAATATCGAAATGCTGAATACAAATTTAAGTGGAACCATCCATTTTTTAGCCGCGGCTCAAATTCTTTAACTTCGGCCTCCGATATGCCAGATTTGATCAGCCGAGAAGGCGCAGACGGCACTTGGTTACTTGGTTACTTGGAAGTTTATCCTCAGAGCTCCTGTAGGAACATAGGCGAGGATGTCTTTAGGATCATCACGGAGTATTGATCAGTCTGCCTGGTTGGGCTCCACAGTGCTCTCCATACTCAAATACTCCTTGCACAGTTTACAGTCTCCCAATGTCTATAGAGTCAAGCAGGGTCCGAAATAAATTTAAAGTTCTTGCCTCTTTAACTTCTACTGGAAGTTTATTTCAATTAGGAACAACACGATTTGAGAAAAAGTTTTGCCTGACATCTGATCTTGATCTTTTTGATATCAGATTGTCGTGGTATGATGTATGTCTAGTTAACCTGGTGCCATCGACTCCAACCTTACTGAACCAAGAGTTGTGGTCTTCTCTGTCTATTCCCTTCAAAATTTTGTACGTTTGAATCAGGTCTAGTTTGGTTCGTCTGTCCTTCAGTGACAGTAGACCTAGTTCGTCAAGCTTTTCCTCATAGGTCCTGCCGTTTTAACCAGTGATCAGGTTTACCGCCCTGCGCTGCACTTTTTCTATTATTTCACTATCCTGTCCAGTCCAGGGTGACCACGCCGGGACCGCAAACTCTAAGTGGCAGCGGACAAATTGAGTATATAACCGCAAAAAAGTAGATCTGTCTCGGTAAAGAAATGTCCTGGTTATTTGTCCTAGAACTGTAGATGCCCTCCTCGAAGCCTCTGCACATTGCAGAGAGGGTTTAAGGTCTTGGTTTACAACCACTCCTATGTTTCTTTCTTTGCTTACCGTCTGTAGTACCATCCCTGCCATTATGTATTCACACCGACATGCATAACCTTGCATTTTTTAACGTTAAATTCCATACACAAGTCCTCTGTCAAAATTAATAGATTGTCTATACAACGCTGAAGTGTTTCCCTGTCTTGGTCAGACTCTATCCTGTGTCCCAGTTTGGTGTCATCGGCAAACTTGTTTACAATTGTCAGTTGCTTTATACAATCATCTAGGTCGTTTATAAAAATGACAAAGGCTAGGGGTCCAAGAACCGACCCTTGGGCTGTCTAACGGGACGGGACAATCTTGCTTTATTGTTAAACTTTTTTACTATTAAAGATAGAAGATTTTCATGGCAATGGTATTTTCTCCTGATTTGGAAAAACTCATATATTTACATAAAAAAGTGTCAACAAAAAATTTTCATTTTCCACCGAATTATCGAAAAAGTGGGGTAATTTATAACACAGTTTATATAATTAAATATTTTCAGGGATTTTGCTGGGAAACGAGCTCGGCAATATATGATGCAATCTGATACAAGCACAATCTCTCTTAGTAACCATACCTTCAGGTAGAATACAATAATTTAATATAATATAGCTCTTCGCTCACATATATATATATATATGTCAGCGGTAGATGGCCAAACAGCTGGACCGAATGGGCTGACATTTTTTGAGGATACCCGAGGAGTAACATTGGCTAAAAACATTCGATTTTATTTCTTTAATATTTGATTTTTTCTTTATTTCACGGGCAACGCCGGACATTTCAGCTAGTTTAATATAAATCAGACAAAAATTTGACAACTTTGTCAAATTAATAAAAGACACATATTCGTACAGAGTTAAATTAATTATTGAGGACTAATTATATCTGAATAAAGGATTAAGTCATTAAACTGTAAACTTGTATTTTGCAATTGCATGAACATCTAACTATATATATCATGTAGACGGAAGAGGATTTTTTTAAGGGTTGTTTGTTATCTCCAAAAATCTTTCTATTTCCCCTAGTAAGTAGTTATGGACCGGTTTTAAGTTTTTCGGCAAAATATCCCTGATTTTAGTTTAAATCTCAAAATGTCTTAAAAGATGGTTTCTAATTTATTTGTCCCGTTAGACAGCTTAAGAATAGTTGGTCCTTTATTTATATAATTTAGTTGTACTGCTAAACAACTCAAGAATAGTTGGTCCTTTATTTATATGATTTAGTTGTCCTGCTAGACAACTCTAGAATAGTTGGTTCTTTATTTATATAATTTAGTTGTCCTGCTTGACAACTCAAGAATAGTTGGTCCTTTATTTATATAATTTAGTTGTCCTGCTTGACAACTTAAGAATAGTTGGTCCTTTATATAATTTAGTTGTCCTGCTAGACAGCTCAAGAATAGTTGGTCCTTTATTTATATAATTTAGTTGTCCTGCTTGACAACTCAAGAATGGTTGGTCCTTTATTTATATAATTTAGTTGTCCTGCTAGACAACTCTAGAATAGTTGGTCCTTTATTTATATAATTTAGTTGTCCTGCTAGACAACTCAAGAATAGTTGGTCCTTTATTTATATAATTTAGTTGTCCTGCTAGNGTTGCTTTGTGTGTTGTTTTGGTGGATGCTTTGGTGGTTGCTTCGTTCCTTGCTTGGTTTCTTGATTGCGTGGTTTTCTGTTTGCTTGATTTCTTATTTGCTTGGTTCCTTGGTTGCTTGTTTGATCGGGTGCTTGGTTGATTGGAGTGTTTTCTTGCTGGTTTGGTTGATGATTTTTTTTAGTGTTGGTTTGTTATGATTGTTTTAGCTGGCCAGTATGGAGTTTTATATTATTTGGGTAATACTTAGTTAAATCTCAGGAAATTTGATTATAATGTATTTAGGTGAAGAAAACAACAGAAGCGTTTAACAATTATTTCAACAACAACCCTGCAACAGCAACATCTGGGGGGACAACAGCAGATAAAAAGTGGGACCCAGAGGATCTGATAAAAATGCCTCCACCAAAATTTGTACCAATCAAAAAACGAAAATCTAAAAGAACAATAGATTTCAGCGCGAGCAGAAGCGCGCCGGTCACTCCAGTCGGCCGGTCACCAGCTAAGGACATAATACCTGAACTAGACGAGAAGGGGAGTGATAGTGACACAGAGTTTGGATTTGGTAGTAGATGGTCTAATGTTTAGGGTGGATTTGGTAGTAGGTGGTTTAATATATAGGTTGTATTTGGTAGAAGATGGTCTAATTTTTAGTTTGGATTTGGTAGTAGATGGTCTAATGTTTAGTTGGATTTGGTATTAGGTTTGTCTAATTTTTAGTTGAATTTGGTAGTAGATGGTCTAATTTTTAGTTGAATTTGGTAGTAGATTGTTTAATGTTTAGTTGAATTTGGTAGTAGATGGTCTAATGTTTAGGTTGGATTTGGTAGTAGGTGGTCTAATGTTTATCTTTACTTGCCAGTATTTTAATACTTTTAATAATTACATAAAAAATATGTTTTCAGGTCAAATTCTGTACTAATTTATATTAAGTAAAGGTTTTAAACGTCTAGAATGTCTTAACCAGTGGCAGTAGTTAAATTGCTCACAAATTATGGTATCGAACTTGGAATATAAATGAGAGGGTTTGCTGTTAGGAAAGTATCTGCTATTCCATTGTTAAATTTTGAATGGTTATTAGTGTACAATCAGTATTTAATTAACCCTGAAATATGCAGTAGTATTGGTAAGAAGGAACTGTTTACGAAAAATAAAGGGGTACAGGATAAACCATAACTTAAATATTGATCAGCTGTAAAGGACAATTCTCTAGAAATTATGTGTTAAGAAATTTTCGTAAACTTTTCCTTAAAGTAAAATTACATTCCAAAATCATTCTATGCATTTATTTCTGTTACTATAATGTAGATGCAATATATTTTATGAAGTATTTTTGTCAGTATTTTTGTTTTGTTTTCGAACCTAATTCAAACTTTTTTTTATAAACTTGATCTTTAATTACAAATTTTAAATTCAATAACCTTGTGTCACAAATATTAAAAAAAAATTCTGAAAGTTTTAATGTAGCAAATCAAAATATAATAAACTGTAATGTCACACTTTTAGACCGCATGTAGCTGTCTGCCCTGTGGATGGTTTCTGTAACTTGACTACAGGGTGTCTCAATAAACACACCATGACTAAGTAAATGGTTGAACTCGTCTTTTCTTAACTTTATTTGAAATATAATTTGACATCGGAAAAAAGTCTAAAAGACAAGTTGAATTGATTTCCCATGTTTATTGAGACATCTCGTATATAAATGCTTAATATAGTTTTAACATAGTTTTAAAAATTTGAAATTCAAGTTTTGTGCTATAAATAAGATTACTCTTTTGCAGTGCTATATTTACAATTATATTTAAGTTAACAACATTTTTTACGAATTTGGTTTTCTTAAAATGTTTTTTTTTTACTAGAAAATTTTATTTTAATATTATCTTTAGAATTGCTCAGAAGTAAATAAATTCTTTCCTTCATTTTGTTCCTTGGAAACTTTTATTTTAAAGAATAATCAAAAAAAGACCTTTTTGAATTTTTTTTGGTGGGGGGGGCCCCATCCACTTATTCCAACCAGATTATGTGATTAACTTGTATTTATTCCGTCGCAAGTAAAAGTAGTAACCTCACAATCAAACTATTCATGACAAAATTTATAATTTTATATTGATCCTTTTAATGATAATTGCACTTGGCTCACCCGAGATTTTTGATATTTTGTAAACTGTTGAGAAAGATGGTGAAATAGTTAGTATTTGAACAGTATATATATATATAGTTATAATTTATATATTTACACCTAGAAAATAAACTATTCTAACTTGTATAAATTGTTTTTGTTTTATTCATGTTTTCAGCGGCGAGAACTGAAGTAAATTCTAGTAACGGGCCTGCACAGTGGTACCAACAAATGATAAGACTTCTAATTAAAACCAGGAAATTTGAAAATTTCATTATATTAAGGTTAAGAAGTTTGAAGTGACTCGAGATCTTTTTAATACATTAAGGCGGGGAAATAAGTACAGAAAAAACTTTATTATAATCAATCAAACTCTTTTCAATCGTGTTTATTGTGCTCGTTTTGTTCCTTGATTTAATAAATACGATATTATCTAACTTTATCTTTGCACAATGTGTTTGCTACATTGACCATTCCAGGACTGGAAAAACCCCGTTTTTAAAAACCCAGCCCAGTGGGTTTGATTAGGTTTATTTTTGGGGGCTTTTTGGGGTTTTCAATTTAAAAGTAGTTGAAACCTACTAAAATTCATACTAATTCATAATAATAAGACTATTTTAGCAATAGGTGAACTTTATAGGTATGAAAAATAACAAGATTGTTGCGATAGTAGGCTATAATCATAAAACAATACTCTTCAAATACAGTAGTATCACCTCCCTTCTTTATAGGGGAAATACTGCACTTTATTGAAATTATAATTCTTCTATTTTCTCACTTAGATACATAATTCTGATTGGGGTGGGGCTACTCAGATTAATCGGTAGATGTTTATGGGAAGACTACTGTTAAATACTGAAAAACACTCGCACATAAGAATGATAAAGGGATTTTTATATCCTCATTCTATCACAACATTTTTTGAAAATCATGAGAAAGGAATAAATGTGTCAGTTTTAGTGCTGTAAACTCCCTAAAAATCAATATAGTTAAAAGTAGACCTTATTTTTTATAGAGTATCAAGATAAGAGCGAAAAGAGGGCAATACTTAGAGAAAAAAAAATTTAAAACACCAAAAAATCCCACTTACAGGTTGGTTTTTTAAAGTGGGTTTTATTGGATTTTTTCATGCCAACCCTGGACCATTATATCGGTCAGTTTATTTTGACCTAAATGTAGTTAGTTAGAGATATACTCTGAATTGGAATGGTTGTGGTAGAGAAACAGATTCAAAGAACTTTAAATGAGAGCTTAAGATTACTTAGAGAACACTTATGGAGTTTTGGCATTGTTACAAAAGTGGTGGCAGCGTTGGGATTTTTGAACCAGAGGTAGATGCCACTTACTTCGAAACTAAAGAAGAAAAGTAAATTGCTACAGTAGATAAAGTTTTAAGGTACCCTTGTTTACCTAGCGATGATTCTGATGCAGAACTGGATATGCATGATGCGGCTGGAAATCAAGGAGGAAGTACTCCACTCTCACAACTGGAGATCCTAATGCAAAAGATGAATCAGATGGAAATACAAGCTTGTGCTAGGGATGCAGAAACATTGGAACTGAGGAAGAAACTGCTAGCTATGGAACTAAAGGATCAGAAAACAAGGCATACACTCAGGGGTATATGTGATGTTGCATGGAGAGATTGCAGCTGGATGAGCTGACCTGAGAACATGAGCAGAGCTGAGCAAAACCAAGGATAGTTACGTGTTATTTACTTTAGTTTGACGTGATGTGTGGGATAATGATTTAGGATTAAATTGATCTGTTGATAAACAAAAGATCAAAATCAAGCATTTGTTCAAAACTTTTTTAAAAGATCATTAAAATATTATTTGTGTACTGTAACTGCAATTGTTTCTATTTCTGTAAATTTTCTCTCCGGAAACAATTTTAATCTCTTTAGTCTTCAGTGTTTTTTTACATTTCTCGTAGCATATATATATTAACTGTTACAAAGGTCGAATTTAATGATTAAAGCGATTTAACTGAACTATAGTATAAGGGTCAGTAACATTATGACTAAGTACGTTAATGCCTACTGCAAGTTCATGAATGCCTAGCCAACATTATGCCTATAACATTTCTGAATGCCTATGCTAACAATATGCCTAGATTTCTGAACGCCTATAGTTCATAATGCCTAAATTCGTGAATGTCTAGTTAATAATATATATGCATTCACGAACTAGGCATGATGACACTGAGCCGTTCTTGCTGTTCATTAATTCCTCATTACAGACAAGAGTTAACGATTAATCTAAATTTTTCTAAATTTGTCTGCAAAATATTCAGTTGAAGATTATTTTTCCGAATTCTTAAATAAGTTTAGAACAAATTTTTCATAAAAAATATTATGGACTAGATGATTAAATTCCCAAAAACTCTTTAAAAAGATTATTTTCAAGTAATACTTCCATAGCAAAGAACCTTTTAACTCACAACCGGTGTACATTTAAATATAAGAGCAAGGTCAACCTTTGCGGTCCTGGTTTGGACTGTCCCGCCTGGTCATACAGTCTGACTTCAGGCTACTTCTATTTGAATTAAAATGACATTCACCAAAGTGGCAGAGGAACGTGTTTTCTCTTCCTGTGTATTATCAGTGTACTCAGTACTACATGTGCAGGTGTAAATACAGTGTACTGTCTTTTTTGATTTTTTATTTGGTTACATAATAAGATAAGATAAGATAAGATAAGATAAGATAATAGAAATTAAAAACAATTGATCTTGTCCATAACTCTTCAATAACAGGAGTTATGCTTTTAAACCTCTACGTGAATTTAATTGTGAATGTCTAACATCCATCCACATAATTTTTCTAAATTACTCACTTCAAAATAGACAGAAGGAGAACGTCAAAGTTATGCAATATTAATGGTACGACTTTATGACCTCGTAACTACTCTGGTTTTGATTGTACACACGAGTATGAAAATAGCAAATTTATTCGGTTAAATATTAGAAATTCAAAACATTATTGTTCTTTATAGCATATGATGGAGTATCAAAAACAGCCTATGATGGAGTATCAAAACAGCCTATGATGGAGTATAAAAAACAACCTATGATGGAGTATAAAAAACAACC
>NW_019398283.1:0-17562 GCF_000591075.1 Eurytemora carolleeae
AGACGGAAATAATTGGGACATTGAGGGCAGCAGAGAAGAGTAATTTATTGACGAAGAATTGTATTTTATACATTTTATTATAGTCGTATATACTATGTTTATAAACATAAAATATACTAGCTTGGCCCTGCCTGGGCACTCAGCTTTGTCTGGAATATAAGTTTTCCCCATAACAGTTAACGTAAAATGTTCAAAGATAAAAGAAACTCGCATGGTTTAACGAGTTCTCCATTTTATAAGATCTCAGAGAACACGTAGTTGACTTTAAGCGACCCTAAATTTAAAGAGAACTATGTCTGATTCACAACAGGGAACTTAAAAGCCTTAATCTTATCTGTAATGTTGAACAAATCCTCACTTTCTTGAAATATGTTAAATTTTGATAAATTCTCCATTCTTTAAGAAGCAGAAATGCGCAATTCACTTATGTAGAGAAACCGCAATTGAAAATAATGAATTTTAAAAAATTTAACATGGAAATCTCATTCAAATTGAGACAAAGTGTTGAAGGGTACTGTTAATAAGATATTCCACTTAAAATTTCTATCCATTCACGGAGAACTAGAACAAGAACTATCCATTCACGGTGAACTAGAACAAGAACTATCCATTTACGGTGAACTAGAACAATAAATATCCATTCACGGAGAACTAGAACAAGAAAAATCACAGAGATATGTGAATAAGGGGCGCGCCGCAGGCCCACAAATTGTTTGACCTGAAAAACTCAAAAAGGGTCAAAACAAAAAAGTTAAAAAGATATAGAGATTTGATTTAAACTATAAAATTAATGAACATTTTTAATCACCCAATACTAATGTTAAATACAGGGAAAGTAAAGAAAGTAAATGCCTGTAAAGATCAAGAAAAGCTCAAACGTGAAAACTAAAATTCAGAAAACACTCAATTTTTCTTTAATTTGAAGAAAAAAATCCCTTTCACATATTATCGGTAACAAAATCTAGATTTTATACAAATTTTACCTCCCTTTTTTCCTTCTTTCTTTATTTTTTACTTTTTACATTTTCTTTTTTTGGGATATCTTTTGCTTAAACAGTTATTTTCTAGAACATCTTAATCTGCAACCTTTCAAAAAGATTAAAAAATTTTTTTTTTATCGTTATATATATTTGCTCAAGTAGAGGATTTTTTAAAGTTTGAGATTATCAAAAAACAAGGTTTGATAGAAACAGATCCTCTCGATGGTTTAAATTACAACTCCTAGGGGTAGGAAATGTTGCGCTAGAATCCATATTGACAACCTTAATCTCTACGCCATGTCTGCAGCCATATCCATAGATCTGGATAGATCTACTTCGGAGGGTTTCTTCAATCTTATCCCAGTTGTTTAACCGCAGAGGATAGAGGATATAACGGTGGAGTAGAGGACGAGTAGCGCTGTATTTGGAGGCCTCAGTCTTATTCTCAACCTAGTCCATACTATACACAGTACACACACCAGATTTTCCCGCGCAAATTGAGAAATCTGCCAAATTACCCAAGTTTCCGGTGTCTAGTGTACACTGTACATACAGTGTATACTAACAACATACAATAAACCAGAGTATCTTTACACTAATATGTGTGTATAGTAAACAATACAAACTTTCATCCTGGTATTTACAATTATGATAAAGTGAAGAGCAAAAAAGTTTGATATCCTCAGACTTGAAGCATTATTAACGATTCGTCTGAATCATGTTGAACCGTCATACTAAATCTGAAGGCTAGACTAGATCTTTCAATTGCTCAAGGTAAGATATTATAGAATGAAGTTGAACCAGACAGAATAACGATGTATTAATCTTCAAGATATTGCGGATAGAACCTCACTTTGCAGTTCATGATTTCAAGAAATATCTCTTTTATACAGAACTCAATAAAATCCCCAAACCATTACTATTGGTAATCTCAGCACAGCAGTTTCCACTTACCTACACCCCCACCCCACACACCCTCCTCTCCCCCCTCCTGCTCCGTGTGGTTTAGTCCATGTTTTATTAGAAGAATTAAGCGATATTTCTAAAGCTTAAAGAGCCATTTTTGCATGTAATAATTATGCTAAGTAAGGGATAAAATTCCGGTTTTATAGACACACATTAAACATACCAATTACTTTATGACAATGCATATGTATTATTTTAAATTTAGAAAATCATATTTTATTATTTTGCAAAAAATAAAACCAATAATTCAAAGCTTGGTAACATCTGGTCTGCTAGAAAGAGATGAAATCTCAAAACGTCAGAAATCTTTTCTTTTCCAATGATTTCTTTTGGAATGAAGTTCAGCTTTAATATAGAATTTTCATATTTTTATACATTTTAAAATTTCTTGCTTAAAGTTATGATTACGGAGTATTAGAGCAAAAATGAAGAGCCACGTGGACTTGGACTTTTACCTGTAGGAAATAGCTTTAATCTGTTATATTAAGAACCATCTACATAGTTAATTCTGGTATATTTAGAACCAGCTACATAGTTAATTCTGGTATATTAAGAACCACCTACATAGTTAATTCTGGTATATTTAGAACCAGCTACATAGTTAATTCTGGTATATTTAGAAACAGCTATATAGTTAAATTTGGTATATTCAGAACCAGCAACATAGTTAATTCTGGTATATTTAGAACCAGCTACATAGTTAATTCTGGTATATTTAGAAACAGCTATATAGTTAAATTTGGTATATTCAGAACCAGCAACATAGTTAATATTGGTATATTTAGAACCAGCAACATAGTTAGTTTTGGTATATTTAGAACCAGCTGTATAGTTAATTCTGGTATATTTAGAACCAGCTTATACCGCGCTCTATTCTGGCATATTTAGAACCAACTACCCAGCTGTATTCTGGTATATTTAGAACCACCTACCTAGATATATTCTGGTATATTTAGAACCAAATACCTAGCTATATTCTGGTATATTTAGAACCAACTACCTAGCTTTACTCTGGTACATTTAGATCAAACTTCCTAGCTATATTCTGGTATATTTAGAACCAACTTCCTAGCTATATTCTGGTATATTTAGAACCAACTTCCTAGCTATATTCTGGTATATTAGAACCACCTACCTAGCTATATTCTGGAATATTTAGAACCAACTACCTAGGCATATTCTTGTATATTTAGAACCAACTACCTAGCTATATTCTGGTATATTTAGAACCAACTACCTAGCTATATTCTGGTATATTCAGAACCAACTACCTAGCTATACTCTGGTATATTTAGAACAAACTTCCTAGCTATATTCTGGTATATTTAGAACCAACTACCTAGCTATACTCTGGTATATTTAGAACCAACTTTCTAGCAATATTCAAGTATATTTAGAACTAACTACCTAGCTATATTCTTGTATATTTAGAACCAACTACCTAGCTATATTCTGGTATATTTAGAACCAACTATACCTAGCTATATTCTGGTATATTTAGAACCAAATACCTAGCTATATTCTGATATATTTACTCATTTATTTTGTCTTTCTTTCCATGTTTATAATTCATCCTTATAAGTCCTTTGCTAAAGATGTTTTAATGTTTTTACAATTTCTTTAATTTTATAATTTTATATATCCCTGGTTATCCAGTAGTCAGTACCAAGGTACTAATGCAAGGAAAGCTAATTGCGGTCGCGTATACTCTGCGTACATATTGAAACCAGTTCTCTCTGGGCGGAATTTGTAAACAAGAATAGATGCATCAGTGTTCGTTAGTCCGAGAAGTTGAAAAATTTAATTTTGATAATTTTGAAAATTCACATAATAGTTTCCTATAACCAGAATATTTCATAGATTATTTTGGTGACAATGTATTCCATGTCAGGGTGTGACATCCGTCTTGCGTTTACTTTTCCGCCCAAGGACAGTACACTGCAGCACAAAAAATATGTACACCTCTGAAATAACTTTCCTTGCATTATTTCCTTGGTCAGTACTATCTATTTGATATGTAATTTGTGTAGAATATTTTGGTTCGTTGGTTCAGGTTAATTTTCTAATTGCAGTTGTAGGATGGTTGGATGGTTGATGTCTGGTGGATTGGTTGATTTTCAATTACTAGAAACCCTTGCAGTTGGTTTATGCAGGATACAGGCCCAGGGGGACCTTTTATAGTGATTATCATTCTATATTCATTTTATACATTGTGGGAACTAGATCGAATAAACGAAAATATTACGAAAAGTTTGATAGAATATGAAAACGTTTTTATGTTAAGCTAAAAATTTGTTAAATACCCCTATTGCTATGTTTAATTCTAACTCAATGTTCGTCATCTCAACATCTTTCAGTTATTCACTATTCTGAACAAATTGTTAAGGATTTATCTAACAGTCTATCAAATATTCTATCAAAGAAAACTTTTTTCTTTACTTTTTATCTGAAAAAGTACATTTATTTTTATGCAGGAATCAAAATTCTTGCATTTTGCAGTTTCCATTTTTCCACTCCATTTATTTTAGGAAATATAGGAAAAAGGGGGTTACATTAAATGCTGAAGATTACTTATTCATAAGTTTCCAAGATTCCAAAATCCAAAATTTAAAATTTTTAATTGTCGCTAACACGCTCATACTTTTCTGTAATTGATATTTCTATTATTAAATGTTTTCTTAATTTTATGTCTTTAATAGTTTATGTTTTTTTAGTCTATGATTTCTTTTGATTTGATATTCCATGTTTTTTTAATCCATCTTTTATTAGTTTGTGTTTTCTTTAGTCCTTGTTTTTTGTCCATATTTTCTTTAGTCCATGTTTTTATTTTTTTGTGTTTTCTTTAGTCTATGTTTTTATTAGTTTCTTTTTCTTTAGTCCATGTTTTTATTAGTTTGTTTCTTTAGTCTATGTTTTTATTAGTTTGTTTTTTTCTTTATTCCATGTTTGCATTAGTTTATGTTTTCTTTAGTTCATGTTGAGTGTTGATTTAAAGCCAAGTGTTTACTCTATGTTTTGTTGGGTCCATGTTTGCTTACTCCATGTTTTGTTGGGTCCATGTTTGTTACTCCATGTTTTGTTGGGTCCATGTTTGCTTACACTATGTTTTGTCAGGTCCATGTTTGCTTACTTCAAGTTTTGTTAGGTCCATGTTGCTTACTCCATGTTTTGTTGGGTCCATGTTGCTAACTCCATGATTTTTCAGGTCCATGTTTGCTTACTTTATGTTTTGTTAGGTCCATGTTGCTTAATCCATGTTTTGTTGGAGTTTTGTCAGGTCCAAGTTTGCTTACTCCATGTTTTGTTGGGTTTATGTTTGCTTACTCCATGTTTTGTTAGGTCCAAGTTTGCTTACTCCATGTATTACTTCCGAAAGTACCTTTATCCCATCTCATACATCTGATAACAGGGTGATATTTTCTAATTTTCAAATGAAAAGTCGGATATTTGGATCCAATCCTTAGAAAACATTCAATATATAAGGAGTATTCATTGTTAAAAGGGATTAAAGGAATTATCGCGATTAAAGGATTAAAGGGAAAGTTTTCTAATTTAGTTGAATACCCCCCCCCCCTCCTCCTTTCTTTTTGGAATCTTGTCACAATCTGTTTTGTCCTATACTTAGTATAAAGGTTTGATCCGAGGTGTAAACTATTTTTATTTATTTTGCACATATTTATGACATTATTTAAACTTCAAAGTATATATAAACATTGGGGTTAACTCCTTCTTTCCCCTCCCCTCCTCCCCTTTAATTCCCACTTACCCCCCTACCCCCTTCCAAGAAAGAAGAGACTTTTTATATTCTGCGCCTAAATTCAAGCCTATCAGTACTTTATCGTAGTTTAGTAAATCCTTTTAGGCTTTTAAACACAACATTATCTCTTTTACACACAACATTATCTCTTTTACACACAACATTATCTCTTTTACACACAACATTATCCCTTTTACACACAACATTATCTCTTTCGGCTTTATTCTTAAAGAGACTGATGGCGTCATTCGAAGTGGAAAGTTATTAAACCAATGTATACGTTACCCTGTAAACGTTTGTTTAAGCATAATAATGAAAAAATCGAAGGTTGAAAGGGTACCGCTGTTAATAAGAAGAAAGAACATATTATCATATGTTAAATACATTCGAATGGCCCGAATCAAATCAAAATAATATTTAAAGGATAGTTTTTAGTTATATAAATTATTTACAGCTTAGTGGTAAAATGCAAATTATTCCCTCTGGAACATTAAGCGTTTAAGACCATTAAGACCATAGACGATACAGACAGAAGTAAAATTAGTAGAAGTTGAATCCTTTCATTAGGATTCTTCCAAACATCCCTTTCATTTTTCGCAAACATTGCCTTTAACGTGACAAATTTAAAATAAATATTTATGTACTGGATACTTTATAATTAGAGAATGTTTTGCAAAAAATATTCTAATATTTGTATATATTTGATCAGAAAAGTTCGGATTGTAAATACCATTTTTATATTTGCAAGGGTTGGGTTCATATAGATTACAGAGAGAGTATATAAACCACTAGCTAAAGTGTCGGGCGCGTTGCCCCTGCGGAATTTTAAAAATACTTTGTAAATATGCAAATTTTGAAAATAATATTGAATTTTTAGCCTATGTTTGACGTTTGTTACCCCAAGGGTAGCTATGGGTTTCCTCACAAAATTTCAGCCAATTTGGTCTAGCCGTTTTCATTTTATATTTATACTAACTTTGGAACCCAGCGTTTAGTCATAGCTAGTCCCACCCTTTACTCGCGCGATGTACGTCGTTAATTACGATTTTAGCTATTTTCACCTATCAAAGTGGACTCAACTTACAATCTCAAAACATTCCCTTGGCTCTCCCAAGTTCTTCAATCAATTTTTTAAGGCAAATCGGTCCAGAGGTTCTTGAGTTATGATCGGACAAACAAATGAACAGACAGATAGACAGAAAAACAAAGATTACAACTCTATATATATATAGAAGAAGTAGATGGTTGAAAGAATGTAATAAAACTTAATTCTGGGACTTTCTTGAACAAATTCTAAATGCTAGAAGTGTAGTGGCTTGAGGCGCAAGGTATTTTTAGGGGTTTCTTCGCTAAATTTGGAAAAATATATGATTTTTAGGGAAAGAGTTTTTTTTAAAGTGTCAGAAAATGTGAAAAAGATTGCAATGTGTGATCTCTGTAAAACCTTGATGAAATCTTTAAAAAATGTCAAGATTTATGATGAACTTAATGATAGAAATGTTGATATTTCAAAAGTGATAGAAAAAAACACTTTACACAGGGATATTTTATGAAGCCAAAATAAAAATAGTATACATAATATAAAACATTGAACTAAATCTTTTCACCATCCCGTATTCAAATAAAACGCATATCTTATCAAGAATTGTTACAACTTTTGATTCTTTCACCCAGGAAATATGCTACTGTTACCAACAAATATGTAAAACACGTTTATTATATGTTAGACGTCTTTAAACATTTAAATTAATGCTGCATTCTTCTTTAATCAGCATATAATATTACAGACTTTTTTCCCGGAAGACAAAATGGGTGTGGGTCGGATGCGCAAGCCGCAAATCATTTTACGACCTCATTTGTATTTAGAGATCAATGCTTGACATCCTCTATTTCTTAATCTCCATATTTAATATTGCTTGTTCTCCATATGTTCTTAATCTCCAGGTTAAAGGGAGTGTTCGCGAAAAATGAAAGGGGGTATAGGCTTAATGCGATAAAAAAGCGCTTTTGATCGCTATTAATCTTACTTCTATCTGTTGCGTCTATAAGGAGAAAATTGTTAAAAACGACTCACACCAAAGAACGCAGCGTTCATACAAACTCGGATCGTAAGCAAATCGATTCAATTCTAAACAAATCATTCAGATATTACAAACATTAGTCATCGATTATTTTTCAAAACATTCGTAAATAGTTAATATACCCCCTTTAATTTTTCGCGAACACTCTCTTTAATTAACAGATCGATTAAGGATATCCCATTCCAAAGTTTTCAGCTTCGGAGGTATAACGGGTGTGGGTTTCCTTCCTCACACAGGGGGCTCAACGGATTTTGGGCAAAGGAGTGGTCCATAGGAATAGGGTTAACTGTTCTAGTTTGATGTCAACATTGCGCCCCCCCCCCTGTATCCTATTTGAACTCAGTTATCTTAATATTTCAGTTGCAGGAGAAATGTTTACTTTTAACGGTATCCGGAACATGAGTAAACATAATTATGCAGTACACCTGGAATACAATTCATTTTACAGATATCATATTTGCAGAAAAAAAAATAATAAAAAGATGGTTTTGTGAAACCCTTCGACTACGCGTATGTGACCCTTCATTTTATCTAAATAGTGGCTGTTTCAAAGCGATGAACTTGAAGAGAAAGAATGAAGAAGATTTCGTCATTTTTCTAAATAAAAAGTTTTGAATTCTCTTAAAATCCTTCATTGTCTTTAAAGCACAAATGCGCAAGTCACTTATAATGAGAAAGCAAAACTAAAATTAATCAACTTTAAGCTGGACAATAAGGACATCTTATTTATTTGTTATCAGAATAGACCTAATTGGCAAAAATAGTAATGATTTTTGCGTGTTAGAGATCGCAAACTAACTTAAGGGTGAGATGCGCGCACATCCTTTGAATTCAATCACTTTTTGTACATCTGGAGTTTTATTACTTATTCATTCAAAACGCAAAAAAGTTAGAAGAAAAAAATAGGATTAAATACGTCAAATTGTGATAGAAAGTTACAGTGTGCTGAAATAAGGAACGAACTGCTATAGCCGCGTGCATTTGGATCACAGTGTAGGTCAAACACAAAAATTTTCCCCAATTTTCAGCCATTTTGAGGGTTATTGGATCTAAAATTAACAATTACGAAAAATAAGTCTTTCTATTATAAAATGTACAAATATATGGTTTTTGCCCAAAAGTAAATTAAAATCCTCACATTTCAATCCAACTACTAACTAGCAAAAGATTGTTTAAAAGTTAAATATTAATAATTTAAATACCTAATCAGAAANCCCCAACCTACACTACAAACTTTCCTTTCTAATAGTTTGCTGTAAAACTAGGTTTATATAATGAAAGCAGAATTAAATATTAGCATACTAGGCTTCATGCAATCCCTGCGTACAGAAATAACAGAAAACAGTTTAACTTTATTTTAAATGGATCACAAGTATAAACATGCATTAAATCTATCTATGTACACTAGATACAAGGAGAACCAGAAAACTCTGGAATAGGAGACGACTTTTAGACTCAAGTTATGCCTTTAAACAGTCCAATGAACATGAGACACAACAATTGAAGAGTGTAAATAGATCAATTTTACTTAATAAGTGATTTAATAACTTACTTGTAAACTATTTGCTTTGTAACAATTAGGATTTGCAGCCAATAAACGTTTCGTTAAAAAATGCGAAAATATTTGTTCGCATTTGCAATTTTTTTCGTTAAATTTCACAAACAAATTTTTTTTGCTGTAGTTTAAATTGCACCCTGCGACCGACGGGTTTCCCGACACTCTAGCACCCTCGTACGTGAAGCAATCCGGCTCATAAGCACATTTTTGGAATAGCGAAAATGAATGAAGCGAAAACGATGCAAAATTTCGCGAAACGCGAAAATTTCGCGAAAAATTACATACAATTGCAAAAAAAAAATTGTGGAATTCTTTGCTTTGATAGCTCAGTATTTGAAGTTTTATTATGTCATAATACTAATTTCTCTTCCTTTACTTTAAATAATGTTTGATGAAGAGAATTTTATTTCTCTAACTATCTTTTTAATTTTTTGTCCGCCCACGGACGTTCACTCAACACACCCATGACAATGAGCCAGCCAATTTTAAGAAAGAATCTTTTAAATGAACCATACAATTTTTGCTATATTTTTAAAAAAAATAATTTCTCAATTTTTTCGCAAAATTTTCGCATTATTTTTCGCTATTTTTCACGAAATTTTCGTATTTTCTATTTCGCGAAAATTTCGCATTTTTTTGCTAATCAGATTGAAAATTTTCGCATTTTTTGCCATAAAATTTAATTGTCGAACTCGGTAGAGCTACGGGAATGTTTGTAGCTTAAAAATTCTAAGTAGAGTGGGTTGAATTGTAAAGGGGATCCAGGCTATTTTTTTTATAAAACAGAAGACCAAATGCCTGATTACTCGCCGCAAAGTTTTATTTTTTAAATCCCGTATTTTTGCAATCTGATGGTGTAAAACTTTGATATTTAAAACTTCAACTTACTGATCTAACTTTCACATCGTCATTCAAATCTCATTCTTTGAGGGTAACCCTGTACGTATAAAGCTAAAGTCACAACAAAATAAAGGATTTTCTTTAAGGATCTGTAGACGTAATTCTAGAGAAGCATGTCCGATTTACAACGGTTCTTAGAAAGATTTGTGCTATAGAGAATGAAAAAAAAACAATCTATGATTTCTCTTTATAGAAATTGGTAATTTTCAATTGTGATTTCTAGCTCTATTAAAGTGGATTTCTTGCACCAGACAAAACTTAAAAAATTGTCAGCAAATAGAACTTAACACTTTTCAAGTTAAAAAAACGACAATATCATTCACATTAATGATCAGATAACTGTTAATTGTGAAACGGACAAACCCCTCTTTAAATGAAGGCTCACTTGAACAATCCCTTTAAATAAAGGCTCACTTAAACAGTCCCTTTAAATGAAGGCTCACTTGAACAATCCCTTTAAATAAAGGCTCACTTAAACAGTCCCTTTAAATGAAGGCTCACTTGAACAGTCCTTTTAAATAAAGGCTCACTTAAACAGTCCCTTTAAATGAAGGCTCACTTGAACAGTCCTTTTAAATAAAGGCTCACTTGAACAGTCCCTTAAATGAAGGCTCACTTGAACAATTTCCCTTTAAATAAAGGCTCACTTGAACAGTCCCTTTAAATAAAGGCTCACTTGAACAGTCCCTTTAAATAAAGGCTAACTTGAACAGTCCCTTTAAATGAAGGCTCACTTGAATAGTCCCTTTAAATGAAGGCTTACTTGAACAGTCCCTTTAAATAAAGGCTCACTTGAACAGTCCCTTTAAATGAAGGCTCACTTGAACAGCCCATTTTAATGAAGGCTCACTTGAATAGTCCCTTTAAATGAAGGCTCACTTGAACAGTCCTTTTAAATGAAGGCTCACTTGAGCAGTCCCTTTAAATGAAGGCTTTTTTGAACAGTTCCTTTAAATGAAGACTCACTTGAACAGTCCCTTTAAATTAAGGCTCACTTGAACAGTCCCTTTAAATGAAGGCTCACTTGAACAGTCCCTTTAAATGTTTCCTTATTTTACTATTTATACATTTTCTAATTCCAGGCATTGTTGTACAGTTGGTTTTAACATGGATTTTAATCATTAATGTTTCCGGTTTAGTTTTAGTAAGATACGCCTCTGAATCTGATTAAAATATTTGCAGACATAAATACATAAACATGAACATTAACATGAACATAAACATGAACATAAACATGAACATAAACATGAACATGAACAGCTCAATGAACATAAACACGAACATGAACAACTCAATGAACATATAAACATTTGTAAAAATATGAAAATTACATGAAAATGAATATAAACATAAACATGAACATGAACAGACACATAAACATGAACATGAACAGATACATGAACGTCAACAGAAACATGAACGTCAACAGAAACATGATCATGAATAGAAACACGAACATGAACATATCAATGAACAAAAACAATGATTATTATAATTCAATGAACATAAATATAAACATAAACATAAACATGAACTTGAACAGAAACATAAATAGAAACATGATCATGAATAGAAACATGAACATGAACATAAACATAAAAATGAAGATGAACATGAACATAAACATGAACATGAACATAAACATGAACATAAATATACCAATGAACATAAAAAATATGTAACAAATTATTATAATGAAATTACAAAACTGAGCAGTGAACATAGATATGAATATAAACTTGAAGATGAACATACAAATGAACAAAAACAAAATCATATTAATACATATGCATAAACATGATTATGAAAATTACAAAACATGAATATTGTGCGTCAAATCAAAACTGGAGAAGCTACGAGGTCACAAGGTTGTACCAGTAATATCACATAATTTGACCTTTTTATTCTGTCTACATAGCAAGGTTATCATAAATAATTTTGGTAGATTGCTATCTGGCAGTTTAGTTTAACTATCTATAGTTTAAACAATGCACCTCCCTGAAACAGCTTAAAATAATCAGACTATATGTATAAACCGTAGAATCCAATAAAGTGAAAATAAAAAGTATTTGGATTCGAATAAAGAAAGTAAAACTTCTTAATGGGAATTATGATTTTTGGCTTTTCAAGATGCAGAAAAACGAACATCTTTTTTTATTTTGTATCCGTTTTGGGCATATGGGAACCGTTTTGAATCGGGTAAATACAGCCTTCAGTTGAATTTAGAAAAGAGTTCTTTTAAAGAAATTAAAAACCAAAGTAGTTGTCTTTATTCTTTTGTAAAAATATGTATGTAAAATAATGATAAGGTTTGCAATAAAGATGTAAAATTATTAAAAGTATCTACATTTCAAGACGAGCTTCAAGTGATAAAACAGAAAAATCAAAAAAAATTCTTGAAAGACAAGGAAACATGAGGAAAAAGAAAAAGAAATGAATAGAAAGCAATATGGGGATCTGAGATAATTTTCTTTCTTTGTCATTTGGAAAACTGGATCTCAGTAGTGTACTGTCCCGCTGCAATATTCGTACTTTAGTATCTTCACTTAAGTGTACTGTAGTGTCTAACGTGTACTACGTGTACTGTAGTGTCTAACGTGTACTACGCGTGTACTGTAGTGTCTACTATGTACTAAGTGTACTGTAATGTCTACTAAGTATTACGTGTACAGTAGTGTCTACTGTATACTACATATACTATTGTGTCTTCTTTGTAATACGATGTACTGTAGTGTCAAGTTCAAGATAATGTTTTGAAAGCCAATAACAATTGTAAAATCAACATATTAATATCTTTTTGACGTGGAAAAGAAGAAATTCGAACTTTCGACCATTGAAACATTTCTGAAAATAGTATTTTTTTCTTTTCCTAGTTTCGCATTTCTACATAAAATAGGGATATTATGCAATTACAAAAAAGGATAGCGGATAATCCTCTGAATGTATTAGATATCTAAATGTTTCTTTTTCAGGTCCCCAGGGAGTTGATAAACCATTCGGAGCTATTCAGTGGAAATATGGACATCATGGATTCTTGTTCATTGTACAGTTGTTGAGCTAAACAAAGTGAACCAGTATACGAAGTGTACTGCACATTATAAACAATTATGAGTTTGAATAACAATGCATGTTATCCTTATGGCGCTCTAATAGAGTGTAGATGTGATGCAAGAGGCAGAATTTATAGGTAAGCTGTGTCTTGGAAAATACGCAATATGTCCGCCATTTTTATTCAGCTTTTGACTGAAATTCTGAAATTTTGTTTGATCAGATGATGACTAGACTGTAGTGTATGGTTGATGGTTAAACCGTGTTAGATTAGAGGATATTTGTTCATCCCGGAGAATAATCTTTCAGATAACACACATAGTGTAAAAACAAGTTTTTCAAGAGTTTTTAGCAGCCAACAAGAAAAAGAAAGAAAAGGGGATAGGGAGGTTGAAAATATATATATGATGGGATTCTAATTAATTATTAGATTATCAGGGACCAAATTTATAAATTAGAGGGGCCGCTTAACTACCTACGGCCGATTCAAATCCCTAATCAACGATTCAAATTCTCATGAATCTTTAACTTTGAATGAATGATTCATGATTAAAAACTCTCTCCAATTAGTTAAATTCGGTCTCAAGGCTTACTATATAAAGACTAAGACTTTAGAGAGAGAAATACGCTGTTTTTATAAGATTTCTGTAGATTAATAGTTATCTACTATAATGTAGCCTAACTATATTCTTTACAAATACATTTAACTCTTAACAACACTATACAGTGATAACCAGAAAACTATGGAATAAGAAGACTTCAAGAAGACTCAAGATTATTTGACTTTTTAAAGTTATAACTTGATTCTAAAAGTCGTCTTTCTATTACAAAGTTTTCTATGTATCACTGTAGAAGTAGTTTCCGAAACTAAACAAAACTAATTTTTTAGTTTAGGTTTTGTTCAACTTGCTTATTTGATATTATCAGGCTTAAATATAGTGATCGAAAAGTAAGATTTAAAAAATGCGAAATGTGACAGCTATTATAGACAAAAAGACATGCGGACAACTAAAATAGTGTTTATTCTTAAATCTTATGAAAACAATTAATTAGTATTTAAGATTAGTGAAAATATTATTGAAAAATAGAATGTTTAAAAAAAGGAAGTATGGGGGGGTGTTTAGAAGGGGAAAGGGGGAGTAGTTAACTATCATATACAGCAATAAATAGTCCTTCCTGGAATAATATAATTTAAATTCTGAGAAAAGATAAAAAAGTTCAACATTTTTGGAACTTATTAAATTCCTTTGATCAGTAAATAAATACATATATATACATTCACAGCAATATATTTTTCTTGCATCTCTCCTTGATTACACTAAAAATAGTTTTTAGGACATGGAGACTAATATTTGAAATTTTGATAATTCATAAACCTTCCCTGGGGTCCCTAGATGTCCCACAAAAAATTTGGGCCCGATCGGTTCAGCCGTTTTGACGTTTATTGGATACAAACAGACAAACTAACAAACAAACAGACAGACAAGCCAAATTTATATATAGATTATCAACAAGCTTTTTTTCGAATCTTAAGTTTCAAAATAATAAAAGAGAAGTTTTTTTAATTGACAGTTTCTCCGCGCTGTTTAAAAGATTGATATAAATGAATCTAATGAAAAATTTATATAGGAGAAATGGGACGGTTAACACTGCAAAACTGCTGGCCTAATGTTTATATGACTTTTCAAAAGCATTACAATTCTACAGTTTTATGGGTCCAACTGTAAAAAGCACAATTTGATTTTTAAAAAATGTGGATGCATTGAATATATTTGAGTTTTAAGAGTTATATGCATAGAAGAAAAGGAGGAACCCCAGCATTAAAAAAAATTCACGTTTAATACTTTAATTTAGTACAGCGTATCGGCTTCAAGTCTTGCAAAAAACATATGAAGCGTTGTTATTTTTAAGAGCAGGTTTGACTCAAATTTTGATTAGGCCGGGAACTCGGTATTTGGTTTACACATTCTAAAGTATATAAACACAAAATACTTTGTTTTCAGTCAAAGCTTGTATAAATATATTGTCTTTTTTAAGTAATTTTATTACATTAACTATTGCAAAAATTTCAAGAAAACTGTTGATAATATAATTTATTTACAAACTAAGTTTATTCACAAACTTTGTTTCTTTTAAAAGTACAGAAAGGAATTCAAAGACAAAGTTTAACATCTTCCTTCAGAAAAATTTGATGGCATTAATATAATAATTTTAACTAAAATCAGAATATTTTAAAATTAATTTAATCGTAGACAAAACATAACGAATCAAATATTTTATCAGTTATTTAATCATTTATTTAATAAATAAAAAAAAATATCAGAATAAGACGTCTAAAAATGCATAATTTTATCAAACTTATTAAGGAAGAGTTTAAACTTTTAAAATTAGTTACACATGCATATTTCAGCTTCATTATTACGGTCACCTAAATAGCTAAAACCTTGTATATCCCAAGGATGTAAGGCAAGGAAAGTTATTTCAGAAGTGTACACATCTTTTGTACTGCAGTGTACTGTCTCTGGGTGGAAAAGTAAACACAAGAAGAATGTCACAGCCTGACATGGGATCCATCTTTCACATAAAAAATCAATGAAATATTCTGGTCATAAACTATTATGTGAATTATTGAAATTATCAAAATTTAATGCTTTTAATCTCCTCGGATACTAAACGAACACTGATGCACCTATTCTTGTTTACAAATTCCGCCCAGGTAGAACTGGTTTCAATATGAACGCAGATTATGCACGACCGCAATTAACTTTCCTTGCATTACACCCTTGATATATCCCTCTATCTGCAATGTTTATATCGCAATCCTTGTGGGAAAAAAACCTATTTGATAGAAAAAAGTCTCTTAGGTTATAAATGAGATTGAGTTATTAACTTTTACATGAAAAAGCATTTCCAGATTTCATCGAAAATTCTATTAAAGGGACTGTAAGCTTGATTTCAACTCCATGAAAAACTGACAAAGCCCAATTTACAACGGTAGCCTTGGATCCAACGAGGTTATAGTGTATAGAGTGATGATGTACGCTAACCCTTTACTAATTACATAGTGTACAGTACAGCTAACTGAGCACACAGGTATAGAGCTGCTTGGATCCTTTATTAGATCAATAATGTGGAAGATATTATCGTTTTTTTATGTTTGAAAGTGTTTATTTCTGATAAATATTATGCTTTCCTGTACTAGAAATGCGTAATTCACTTCTGTATCGAAACCACAGTTGAAAATAGTCATTTTTTAAAATTTTAAACAATGATATCTAATTCATATTTGATCTAACAAAGCTTTTAAGGGTAGCGTTGTGAATCAGGCAATACCATTTTTTCATGTAGGTTCCCTTAAAAGTAAAAATTAAGTAAAAAACTGTTTTGAAAATATATCTTCAATATTGTTGATTGTGCGGAGCGGATATTTAAGATAGAATTAATGTATTTGTCTTTAAAATATGTTGTTTAAATCTCCTTCTTAACAGTATATATTACACCCAAGGTTATAATGCAGGGAATGTTATTTCAGAGGTGTACACATCTTTTGTACTGCAGTGTAATGTCTCCGGGCTGTAATGTAAACACAAGACGGATGTCGAAGCCTGACATGGGATCCATCTTTCACATAAAAAAGCAATAAAATATTCTAGTCATAGGAAACTATTATGTGAATTATCAAAATTATCAAAATTTAATGCTTTTCACCTCCTCGGATACTAAACGAACACTGATGCATCTATTCTTGTTTACAAATTCCACCCAGAGAGAAAGCTGGTTTCAATATGTACGCAGAGTATATGCAACTGCAATAAACTTTCCTTGCATTATAACCTTGATAATTCACATTATATTAAAGCAAAGTATATCAGATTATATTGTGCTGAGTCGTATAATCACTGTATAAATTCGACTAAAGTAGACCATGGATAGCTTCTCTAGTTTTCATTTTATGCAACAAAAGGAGAAAGCAAATTTATTTTGTGACATATTAAAAAGGATTTTTTGCCACAAACTTTCGAATTCATCTCTTTTCAACCTTATGTTGCAAAACCTTTCGATATTTCAAATTTAGATTTTTTTATCTAACAGAATTTATAGTTTAGAATATCAAAGTTCTTGTTACGCGAGCCATGCTGCGTATAGAAAGTCTGTTTGTCGCCCCTGTGTATTTCTGAGTTCCCCCTGAAGATCTGTACGGAATGGATTGTGAAAGAACTAGTTTAGGAACTGTTTACAGTCCGACTGCGCAGACGCAAGATTTCTCGCGGA
>NW_019398284.1:0-5204 GCF_000591075.1 Eurytemora carolleeae
CATGGCTAATAAATTGATTCTTCATATTCTTGATTTTAATGTGCCCAGCTTTAAAGTCATTAAACTTCTGTACAATATACATAAGTATAGTTTGCTGTTTTATAGTTTAAAATCATTACAATCATTTTCTTGGAAGTATGCTGAATTCAGATCCAAAACTCTTAAAAATATTTTGATAAATAACTGAATTAGGACAGAATTAAAGGCAAAAATTCTAAAATAATTTGGTCGGCCGTATGATCAGTGATAATTTTTGAAATACTCTTTTTTTTGTCATCAAAATTGTAAACAGAGAACTTAAAAATTAAGACATCTTTAGATCAAAATTTTCTGTTACGAAATGTTTTTAAGATCAAACGCGACAAAAGATGCAAAAGGAAACCAAATAATGACATATGCATTTCCTGTACCCTATGTAAACGCACACTGTACAGCCTGCATGTCATGTATAACCCTAGTGAACGTACACTATACAGTCTGCATGTCCTGTAACCTAGTACTCTAGTGTATGTACACTGTACAGTCTGCATGTCAACGTAAAATCAAAACTTTTTAAACTATCGTTCAATAATGTATTTTCAAACTTTATGTGATATAAAGTGATATGTTTTTTTTTTAAATTATGCAGTAAAAGTAAGCGTTTAGCTGTTTGAATTTTCTGTACATGATAACCTTCAAGTGTATTTAGTAAATTAGTATTTACTAAATAGTTGTACAATTTACAATCCTGAAATGTTTTTAATGCATAGCAGTCCTAACACAAAAACACTTTCTTTACTTTATTGTTATAATTGTATACTATAAATACAGTACGGCGCATTTATTGAAGGTAAACCCCGTTAGTGATTATTGAAAGGGATAAAAATAAACCATGGTAAGAAAATACAGGGTGTCTCAATAAACATTGGACTTAAGTGACAACTTCTATGTCGTCTTTGTTTCACGCGGGATTATTTCGTAAGCTCGATTATAGTTCTATCCTAGATTTTCTTAATGTGGTTACCATTTTTACAGGAATTAGTCCAGATTCCAATTTATTGAAAATTAAAAATAAGTGATACTTGGTCGATGGGTGTACACTTTTAGCCCCCCCTGGTACAGTAAAATCTATGCCGAGTCCCCCTGGACAAATTCCTGAATACGCCCCTGGCTATGGAGCAGCAAGATACATTGAGATAAAATAACGGTTCAACCCCTTTAGATAATCATGAATATAATAGTATTTATATATCTATTATTTTTCACATAAAGTTGTACAATTGCCATATTTGCCTTGTTAATTACAATGCCTTATAGATAACCAATTGTTTAGTGGCTTAGTTAAAATTTATTATTGTTAAAATGTATTGTACGAAAAAAGTTAATTGATATATTTTAGTTTTTTTCTCGATAATAATATCATTTTAATAAATGTTATATGTGAAATAAATAAACTGCCGATTTATGTTATTCAAAAATTACGTAAAAAAGAATTGATGTGATAAAGCTTTATTCAAAGTTTTCTTTATTGCTTTTATCTATTTTTGGAAGGGTTTATAGATAAATATTTATAAAAGACAGAACTCAACTTGGTTGGTATTTTTTGGTACTTAAGTCGCCAAAATAGTGGATTTTCGTTTTTTTTCAATTTAAATAGGTGATTAATATATTAAAATTCAGTTCTTTATTACAAACCTAAATTATTTACATTTAGCCTTTTCTTTGCAGCTATTTCAGGGGAAGAAAGTTCCAAACCGTGATTTGGCCCAGACCTGACACTGAGAGTAAGGTTTGGGTCAAATGTGCACAGTTATCTTTTATAACTGTTAATATTTTTCAATTCAAGATGAGAAGAAAAGATTTCGAGACATTTCACAGATTTGAATCAATGCTATTTTCAAGCATTTACACAATTTGGTAACAAAACAAGTGTTTTTGCATTCGGTAAAATTTATATAATGAAACAATAAAAAACCAAAATGTAAAAAATATATTCTGCTTTGATATTTCAAAATATGAAGACTTAAAACATATTGAAAAGTTCTAATATAGATATAATATTAATCTTGCAATAAAATTGAACAGAAAAATGCAGGAATTTTATTTTTTTAAAAATGGAGGAAACTTGAAACCATTTGTATTCTCCACATTTAGAAGTATGAATGTTGCATCAAATTTCAGAATAATTTAAAAGATAAAAATATTTTAAGTGATTTGCGCTATTCTGTTAATTATGAAATTGCGTTTTGTTCTGAATTAATGGATTTCTCAAATTATGAAAGTATAATGTTTCAAAACGCGTCCAAGATTCCAAATTGTGATATGTGCGAAAATGGAGAAACTTGAATTGTTTAAAAAATGGCATGGGTTTTCATTGAAAATAAACGACTGCTCACAGTTGCAATTCTATTTATAAAAAGAATTAAATAGTTTTATGTGTATAGTTCTCGTAGTGCTAAATAATATTCTGGAAATACAGAGTGTCCCAAAAAACATGAGAATTCAGTGACGAATTTGATATCGTCTTTTTAAATAATTCTTCGATTTAGTAAAGTAATACCTACTGAGAAAGCTGTAATCTGTAAGAGTTTCGTCTGCGACTGCTATGTTCACATTTTGTTTGTTTATGTTTTGACTGCATACGGTTGTACTTAGTAAAACAAGAAAATTGCAGTATTTAAACAGAGTAAACTTGTCCGTCTTCACTGTTCATCTTGCGGAGACATTATAGATACATCTTCACATCTTTTACCCTTTTCTTAAAATAAACTCTATAGCAGACATATTACTATTATGGCTTTTGAAATTAGGTATTACAATGCTAATTCATAACAAAGACGATATCCAATTTGTCACTGAATTCCATGTTTTTTTGGGACACCCTGTAGTTTCTTTAATTTATATTTGGACTCGGCACAGGGAGAGTTATTAAAACGTTGATCATAATATTTGTACCCAACATGACACTAAGTGACAGGGATGGAACTAATCAAGGTTTGCAAATCTCTTCCCCTGCATTTGATTCTCATTTTTTGGAAAACTTATAATAATTGAAAATTAGCAGGAAAGTTCATAAATAAGTTATATTTAATTTTTTCAGTATTTAAATCATATTTGTTGTAAAACAAATCGTTGAAATACATATTTTAAAGTTGGTTTAAAGATTTGCAATAAGGAAGGCAATCTATATATAAATTTGGCTTGTCTGTTTGGGTGTCTGTTTGTTTGTCTGTATCAAATAAACGTCAAAACGGCTGAACCGATCGGGCCCAAATTTTTTTGTGGGACATCACGTGACCACAGGAAAGGTTTATGAATGATAAAAAAAAAATGTGATTTAAAGGTTTTTAATTTTGTAAAAAAAATTTAATTCTTGAAAATCCGCGAATTTTTTTTTTAAATCCGCAAAATTTTTTTATCTTTTTTTTAAAATGTAAACAAAAATAACATGTTCACAATTTAAAAAGATGATGGGCGCGAAGCGCCCAAAAAGCCTAGTATAATAAATATAACTAAATTATGGCAGGATTAAAGCATAAATGCATTTTTCTTGTCATGAAGTAAATTTCTTTTTTAAATTTCCTGAAAACTGGGGGGGGGGGAGGACACACGGCGCATGCCCCCCTGTCAAATCTTTAAGATGAAAAAGATAAAAGTGATTTTGGGGTGTGTGCGAGTGCTTTGCCCCTCAATTGTGTGCCCCCATGCACAAAAATTGTTACGGGCCTTGAGTAAAGTAAATGATTTTGAATTAGTGCAAGTGTGAAAGTATTTTTATGAAACTATTGTGTACTTCATCATTCTTCCTCACTTCATTGTGAATTTCATAATTAACGTGCCATAAAGTAATCATCTTAAAAGTTAAAAGTTAAATTAGCTGTACATTATAGCACGTGTGCTATAATGTTTTAATTGGTTGCCGGATTTTCTCCAAAAAATTTAGGATATTTCCAAAATATTATTTTTCAATTGAAATAATAATAAAATTGAAATCAACTTTATTTTGACTTCTGCTTATTGTTTCAAAGCTTATTTGATCTAGAAATAGCCATTGAAATATGTACACAAACGTTTCATGAAATTACCTATACAACACTATTATTTTGGCACAACGTGCTGTAAAGTTTTTGGACTTTCTCTATATCTCGAAGGTTCTCACGCTTTTTAGATTATATTTTGTCCCTCGCTAAAGCTCGCGACAAAATTAAATCTGAAAAGGCTTGAACCTTCTCGATAAAAAGAAATTTCTGTTCAAAAACTTTTTAATACTGCGAACCAAAATAACAGTGTTATAAATAGTTAAAAGTGCATTAAGTGTGTGAATGAGTAGGATATATAGTGAGGTTTAAAGAGGTATAAGGGGGGGGGGTAAATAACCCCAATAACCCCCCTTATATCCGCCACTGCCTGGTCCCTTGAATGTGGGCTATTAAACAGCATGCTAAAACATGAAGTTTTTAACTTCTGAAATAAACTGACAGTTTGGTTGCAAAGATTTATAAATCATGAATTTTTAAAGCTTTTAAAAAAGTTTTATTAAAAAAAGCTTTAATCAATACTACCTTCAGTGTAGTCTGTGTAAATATAAATTTGATATCATGATTTATAACGTTACATCATCACTTCGATCTTATACACTATAACCTCGTTGGTATTGTTTAAAGATTTTTAATGAAACATTTTTAGTTGAGGGCAAAGTAAGATGTTAGAGTATTTTTTAATGAGTACCCCCTTCAGGGGGTTCAGGGGGCCTGCCCCCCCCCTCGTACGCCCCTGAGGACGGAAGTGTGGGACTGAAGAAATAGTACCGTCTGTCCGATCACACTATTTTTTCCGCATTTCTCTTAAATAATGATATCATTTTTGAAATTCTTGATAGTTCAAAAACTAAACCCAGTAAAAATGTTAAAAAGTTTATTTAGTAACGAATGATTACCCCTGAAAATCCACGTGAAGCTGTACTGAAAACAGCTGTTTGTAGGCAGGGACCGGTCGGTGTTGCGTAAACCCGCCAAATTATCTCTTCTTAGTTCTTCTTCTTAGTAGTGTCTGTGTAACTGAGTTACTAGTTAGTCTTGTGCAGGGATCTTGGTATAATCCTAGAGAACGATTTTTGGACCCCTCCCCGAGCCCCCTTCCCTCCTATCAATTTTGTACATGGGTCTGACAGGAAGTGTCTTAACTTAACCTAACCCGTGGCCGCAGCGCTTCGCGTCCTAGCCGCA
>NW_019398284.1:5621-10727 GCF_000591075.1 Eurytemora carolleeae
GGGGGGGGTGGGGATTCTTGATAGTTTTAAGTTACCCCTGGAGAAAATTTGTCTTCTTGTTGCAGGCAGAGAGTGATTATTACAGAGAGGTTCATCAGCTAGATCTAAAGTACCAGAAGGTTTATGATGAAATAAACAAGAAACGAGCAAGCATATTAGCAGGAGAATATGAGCCTTCCGGTCCAGAGGTGATTTTACACTCCAGATACGTTGAAATTTTATGTTGATCATATTTAGATTTGTTGATCAATTATTAATGATCATTCTTAGGATATGATTATCATTAATTAGTTACGTTGATACTTAAATGTGTTAACCATACTTGAGAAAATGTGTCAACCATACTTGATATGATTTTTTATGCATTAAATTTGAACATACGTTAGAAATTTGTTTTATAAATTTCATGGATACTGTGATTGGACCTTAGTTCTATTAATTATACTTAATTTAAGTCTATCATACTTAATTTACTTTGATCAAACTTGATTTAAGTCTATCATAATTAGTTTACGTTGATAATACTTAATTTACGTTCATCATACTTATTTATGTTGATCATACTTCACGTTGATCATACTTAGTTTATGTTGATCATACTTAGTTTACGATGATCATACTTAGTTTACGTTGATCATACTTAATCATACTTAGTTTACGATTATCATACTTAGTTTACGTTGATATACTTAGTTTACGTTGATCATACTTAGTTTACGTTGATTGTACTTAGTTTACGTTGATCATACTTAATCATACTTAGTTTACGATTATCATACTTAGTTTACGTTGATCATACTTAGTTTATGTTGATCATACTTAGTTTACGTTGATCATACTTAGTTTATGTTGATCATACTTAGTTTACGTTGATCATACTTTATCATACTAAGCTTACGTTTATCATACTTTATCATACTTAGTTTATGTTCATCAAACTTTATTTACTTTTATCTTACTTAATTCAAGTCGGTCATACTTAGTTTACGTTGATTATACTTAATTTACGTTAATCATATTATTCTGTAGACACATTGACCATTATAATGTTATATTGATCATACAGTAGATACATTTATCATAGAGTAGATACATTGATTATTCTAGCAACACGTCTGTCATACTGAAAATACGTTTATTATACTATAGATACGTTGATCATAGAGAAGATACATTTATCATAGAGTAGATATGTTGATCATAGAGTAGATACATTATTCATATAGATATGTTGATCATTCTGAAGACATGTTTATCATAATGAAGCCATGTTGACCATACTAAAAATATGTTGATCATACTGAAGATACGAAGATACGTTGATTTTACTGAAGATACGTTGATCATAATAAAGAAACGTTGATTTTACTGAAGATACGTTGATCACACAGGAGATACGTTGATCATATTAAATAATACGTTTATTATACTGAAGAAACGTTGATCACACAGGAGATACGTTGATCATATTAAGTATACGTATTTTAGTGAGGAAACGTTGATCACACAGGAGATACATTACTCATATTAAATATACGTATTATACTGAAGATATGTTGATCATATTAAATATACGTTTATTATACGGTAGAAACGTTTTTCATACTGAAGATACATTTATTATGCATTAGTTACGTTGATACATACTGATATTTCATTTAATGGTAAAGTTGTATGATGATCTTGTTAAGATTGAGTGGGAAGATGAAGAGGAAGACGATGAGGAAAAATTGACCAATGGTGTTAAACAAATCAGCATAAATGGAATGGATGAGAACACCAAAGGAATTCCTAAGGTAACTCTTCCACAATATACTTTTTACTCCTTTCACAGTATTCTTTCAACTCTTACACAATATACTTCTAACTCTACCACAATATACTTTTAACTCAACCACAACATACTTTTTACTCTTCCACGATATACTTTTAACTCTTCCACAATATACATTTTAATTCTTCCACAGTATACTTTTAGCTCTTCCACAATATACTTTCAACTCAACCACAACATACTTTTTACTCTTCCACGATATACTTTTTAATTCTTCCACAGTATACTTTTAACTCTTCTACAGTATAATTTTAGCTCTTCTACAGTATACTTTTAGCTCTTCCACAGTATACTTTAACTTTTCCACATTATTCTTTTAACTCTTCCACAATATATTTTTTACCCTTCCACGATATACTTTTAACTCTTCCACAACTTTTTAATTCTTCCACAGTATACTTTTAACTCATCTACAGTATACTTTTAGCTCTTCTACAGTATACTTTAACTCTTCCACAGTATACTTTAACTCTTCCACAGTTTACTTTTAGCTCTTCCACAATATACTTTAACTCTTCCACAATATACTTTTAATGTACATTTTAACTTTTCATCAATGTACTTTTTAACTTTTCATCAATGTATTTTTTAACTCTTCCACAATATATTTTTTAATTCTTCCACAGTATACTTTTAACTCTTCTACAGTATACTTTAACTCTTCCACAGTATAGTTAAACCTCTTCCACAATATACTTTAACCAAATTATCTTAGTTCATTTGTGGAACATTATGTACATTTATTAACAGGTTACATGTAAAACTCGGTAGTAAATATTAGCATAAAAATCTGTTTCCGTTATAACGACTAAGTTTTGAACCACGCTTCATTCTGCAATCTTGATGTTGGGCTCGTAACGGCTTTTTTTCTGTTTAAATATGATGTTTCTGATCCATTCTCTCTTAGTTTTGAGATTTGAAAGGTAAAAACTGGAATTGTTTAGTTCTGGATGTACGCCATGAAGAACGCCAACGAGGATGCCTTGATGGGGATGGTGGAGCCTCACGACGAACCAGTCCTGGAGTATCTTAAGGAAGGCTTAAGCTTTTTTCATTTTACATTTATTTCTCAAATATAAGTTACGTTTTAAGCGTGCCAATTGTAGGAGGAAGGGAACCCCCAGACGCCATAAGCCTCTGCTATGCAGACACGAGCTTCCCAGATATGCTTGGCAGACCGAGCCTCTGCTATGCAGTAATTAGCATGCGCAATACATCAACATGTGCCTGTGAAATACAGAAGTTTTTTTTGAACTTGTGTTTAAGTTTAAATAAAGGATTTTTGCAAATTTTCGACGAAGTGGCATAAGATGTTTCTCAAAGATCAGAAGTATTTATCAATTATCATAAATTGTGCCTAATTATGACTAATAAAAAAGGTGGTTGAAACTTAAAACAGTTTTTAACGAAAAGGCAAAAGTTTGAATTTCATTTCATCTATTTTTCTTGGATGTAATTGCGAGACCTCTATTTGTAGTTAAAATAAATCTAGAAAATTTGGATAACTTTTTTTAATTCTTAACATTTTTCAAAAAAGGTATTGTTTAAATCAAAGATTACAACAAAACTGCAGAAATATTTCTCCAAATATCTTCCTTTCTGCGTAAGAAATGTTTAAAGTTTTAATATAAATCTTATAAACCACTTTATGAGTCCATATATGTTCCCAATAACTCTAATCTTTAGTAAAATTATCATGCCACTACGTGAAAAAAATTGTTAAAATTTTTATTACTCAAAAACCAAGATTTAAAAAAAGTTGTGCTGTGTTGTGGAGGCTCGTTTACTGCATAGTGGAGGCTCAAATCTGGAAGGCTTTTGCCTGCAAAGCGGAGGCTCATGGCGTCCGTGGGTTCCCTCTCCCATCGTAGACAGTTAAAAAAAATTTCTTCTTAATTTTAAGTTCTTGAAGTTATAAAAAATGTGCCGGTTAGAAGTCGAAAAGATCAATTGGGACAATGGGACAAAATAAGCAAAGATGGAAATCTAAATAATCTTTTAATGATTCCATTTTAGTCATATTTATCCACGTAATAAATTGTTTTCCTTAAGCCATGCTGCATTTTGGAAAATTATTTATTTTTGAGGAATGGGGGGGGGGGGGTATTACGGTCAATTGCCCCCCCCCCCCACACAATAACGTGGTGTATTGAACTTTGCCGCTAATTAGGATCTGACTGTTACTCTTAAAGAACCTGGGAATTCGGGATTTACTCTTAAGTAAGTTATTTCACTCTATTTAAAGTTTATATTAAGGTGACAATTTTCTTACGACTTCGTGACCTTGTAACTTTCTAAGCTTGATTTAACGCCCAATTTCGAAAAAGCTAAGTAATTTTGTGACCTGTTAAACATGTTGCCTAAAATATTCAGAATCTTTAAAAAATGAAGACTGGATTCCCAAAAGTATTCAAATTGGTCAAACTCACCCTACCCGTTTTACGATTCTGTTTAGTTTTGTGTTCTCTGAGAACCCCTACTTCTCCAACAGTGTTCTGACCAAGGAGTATAAGCTGAGGGAAGGTCCTGATCCTGAATCCCCCCTAGATTACGATGGTCCAGAGATTATCAGGCATTTATCATTATACTATTACCTAGTTAAAATTAAAAGAAATGATTCTTTGCCACAAACTCTAATTTTCTAAGCCCTATATCTTTGAAAATCGGTGATGTAAACTTTTGACATTCAAACTAAGAATGTTTTGTATATCAGAATTTATAATGTGAAATATCCAAGGTCTAAGACATTAGGTTTCAAAGATATTCGGATTAGAAAATCAGTTTGAGGCAAAGACTCAATTCCTTTGGCATATTTTTTCAAAACTGTCTTAGCTAGTAATAAGTGGAATTAAGTTCTATTTAAATGTCTCCTTATTAAGAAAGTTTTTTTTATTAACTGGAATGGACACTTACATATTGTGAATCTGGGGTTTTCCATCTTGAGCCTGCAATTTAGAAGTGGCAACATTGGGATATCTAGATCAAGCGTTAAAGGTTAAAGACCTCTGAACATTGTAAGAAATATATCAGGGAATTGCATCATTCATTTTTGTTTTGATTAAAAGATAAATTAAGACGCCTCCATTCCCAGTTTTAACTGTTGAGTGGTTAACTACAATATACATGTTTCAAGTTTTTGATTATTGATTATTTCAGTTGCTCTGGCTGTGAAATAGATTGGAAGGTAAACATATTTATTATTTTCTGAGATTCCGGGGCGCATTACGATTTTATCCAAGGGATGGAAATCGTAGATTGTCAAATTTGTCATC
>NW_019398284.1:10850-17475 GCF_000591075.1 Eurytemora carolleeae
AGCCCTAACACTATTCTTATATTCTCTTCTCCTTCTCCCCTAGTAAAGCCCTAACACAATTCTTATATTCTCTTCTCCCCTAGTAAAACCCTAGCACAATTCTTACATTCTCTTCTCCTTCTCCCCTAGTAAAGCCCAAACACTATTCTTATATTCTCTTCTCCTTCTCCCCTACTAAAGCCCTAACACTATACTTATATTCTCTTCTCCCCTAGTAAATCCCTAACACTATTTTTATATTCTCTTCTCCTTCTCCCCTAGTAAAGCCCTAACACAATTCTCATATTCTCTTCTCATTATCTCCTAGTAAAGTCCTAACATTATTCTTATATTCTCTTCTCCTTCTCCCCTAGTAAAGCAATAACATTATTCGTATATCCTGTTCTCCTTCTCCCCTAGTAAAGCCCTAACACAATTCTTATATTCTCTTCTCATTCTCCCCTAGTAAAGCCCTAACACTATTCTTACATTCTCTTCTCCTTCTCCCCTAGTAAAACCCTAACACTATTCTTATATTCTCTTCTCTTTCTCCCCTAGTAAAGCCCTAACACTATTCTTATATTCTCTTCTCATTATCTCCTAGTAAAGTCCTAACATTATTCTTATATTCTATTTTCCTTCTCCCCTAGTAAAGCCCTAACACTATTCTTAAATTCTCTTCTCCTTCTACCCTAGTAAAGCCCTTACACTATTCTTATATTCTCTTCTCATTATCTCCTAGTTATACTAAAGTCCCAAAACATGGATTTCTCCTCCGTCTTCGTTTAAGTGAGAGATACAATTCTTACTGTTCCGTACATTTTGTATACTAAACGTACTGGTGAAATGAAGCATTTCTAACTGTCTGATCATGAATTAAGGATTTATCATAGAAATCACTTATTCTTCAATCCTTTTTTTGCCATGTCGCAAAATTTGCGTAAAATCTCATATTTTTACGGATTGTTTCTCATTATTCCCCCCTCTCTAGTTCTGTGTTGGGCTTCAGGTTTCCGTTCAATATCTATTACATGTCTAAGAGGAGAAGGATTAACACCCTGTCCCCTGTGAAATATAATCCGGGAGAAATCCTTCAAGACGAATTTTAATGTTTGGTGAAGGAGGATTAAACGAGGCTATTTCATTTTAAAGGGATTGTTGACAGTTTTTATTTTGAGATCATTGACAACTTATGTTATCATTTTGATAAAAAATGTCTGATTTCATGAAGAATTTTGTTTTAAGAATTCATAGATTTGAGGGGAGGAGTGGGTTGAGAATAATTCTGATAATGGCTATATTTACCCCTTCAAAGATTGTTAAATCAAGTGACGTGAAGAACAAAAAGCTAAAAATATTTATTAGATCAATCCTAGAATTAGTANTATTTAGTTTTACCAAAATACTATCCAAATTTTAGCTGATGTTTTATCTGAAAATATTTTAGCTGATGTTTTATCTGAAAATATTTTAGTTGATGTTTTATCTGAAAATATTTTAGTTGATGTTTTATCTGAAAATATTTTAGTTGATGTTTTATCTGAAAATATTTTAGCTGATGTTTTATCTGAAAATATTTTAGCTGATGTTTTATCTGAAAATATTTTAGTTGATTCCGCGAGCTATTCTATTCTTCACTGGTGATGCTTGTGAGGACGATGATGAATTCGAGGTAATAGATTATATCATTAATAATCAAATCTTAAATGTAACTGCTGCCCTATAGCCATGGTATTGGTAAATGTATATTTTTATTCTTGGCGTCTCCTTCTGTTGTAATATTAGAATCTCCAATTCTCCGTCAAAAAGATTTCAATCATTCCAAATACCCCAACTGCTCATTATTTTTTTAATCCGATTTATTTTCGTTATCAAACCCTTTTTTTTCTCTAAGAGTCCTCTAATTAAATATCCGCATGCAATTTTGATTAGATTTGTTACGGTTTTATAACATTTGTTTATGTAATGATTCCAAAATAATAAAACTGCAGATTGAAGATTCAAATAAAAAAATTAGCTTTTTTCTTGCATATCTGATGAGAAACCAAATTATGAAAAATGCGTGCTACATAAAATTTTGCTGTTCTTTATTTAGTTAATTATGAAAGTAGGATTTCTTAGATTCACAAGAAAGGTACTGTAGTGACCTTCCATTGTAAGAGGGACATGCCCGATTCACAACTGTACCCTTGAAACCTTAATCTGATAATATCGTTATTATACTAAATTCTGTTAATTTCTTCATTGTTTCTGAAGTAAGAAATGCGCTATTCATCAAATGAATATCATTAGGCGCTATTCATGTTTGTTTTATGTGCAACGTTGTGAATCAGAACTCTCAGTCAAACCAGTTAAAATTACGTTTACGGTCCCTTAAGCTTCACTCAACCTTAATCCCTAATAAGAGCTAGGATGTAAATTATGCATGAAACACTTTAGTGCATCATCATTAGTACGGTCTCAATGTGAGACATCACTTTAAAATCCAGTGCTTAGGATAGATCCGGATCTAAATATAAACTAAAAACTGCATAAAAATCTTTTGCTCTCAAAATTCAAATCTGACCTATTGAAAAAACGGAGATTATCAAAAATGTCCTTAGAAAGATTATCAAAAATGTCCTTAGAGAGGTTATCAAAAATGTCCTTAGAGAGGTTATCAAAAATGTCCTTAGAGAGGTTATCAAAAATGTCCTAAGAGAGATTATTAAAAATGTCCTTATCTCTGAATAGTTCATGAAGTTGCAAAAACAAAATAAGTGGAAAAAGTAAGAAAAATAAATAAAATTCTTTTTCTGTTCAAAAAAATCAGTTAATCTTAAATTTTCAGAACTTGGACCCTGATCCAGATTTGGATCAGGTTGAACCATTTTTTCTAGTGCGGATGAAATGGATCCTAAGCACTGTTTTTAACCCTCATGAGTGCATTATCAATTATCATTCATCATCAGTACTTGAAACAATCAGTTTGTCGGAATAACTGCATAATGAATATTGTAGGAGAGTGTTGACAAATCTGCCAGTTAATTTGAATTAAAATTAAAATTTCTACAATTTCTTCAAACTTTTGACTTTTAAGGAATTTTTCTGTAGGATGTTGAGAGCGGGGATGATGATACAGCTGATGAGGACACAGACTAATTATTTCGCAGATTTTCTTATTATTAAATCTCGAATATGTTAATTTGTTTTATAAATTTCATGGATACTGTGATTGGACCTTAGTTTTATTAATTATACTTAATTCAAGTCCATCATACTTCATTTACAATAATCATACTTCGTTTAAGTTGATCATGCTTAATTTACGTTGATCATATTATTCTGTAGCAACATTGACCAAAGATATGTGGATAATACTAAAGATGGTGATACATTGATCATACTGAAGATACATTAATCATTATAATGTTATGTTGATCATACAGTAGATACATTTATCATAAAGTAGATATGTTTATCATAGAGTAGATACATTGATTATTCTAGCAACACGTCTGTCATACTGAATATACGTTTATTTTACTATAGATACGATGATCATAGAGAAGATACATTTATCACAGAGTAGATTTGTTGATCATAGAGTAAATACATTATTCATATAGATATGTTCAGTGTTTCGGATCCGGATCCGAGGTAACTTTTGATTCTGTGAATCGGATTTTCCCTATTAAATGTTATGCAAGGTTATAATTTATAAACTATAGTAATCCTAAAGTTAAAAATGTCGTCATTACTATTATATAAATGTAAAAATTAAATTATTAAAGATAATTTTGAAAAATTTTCGTCATGTAAATAATACATTTACGAACCATTTTGATTTATTTATTCCATGGTTTTGGTTAATTTTTGGCGCTACCCGGATCCATATCAACGTTTCCTGATACGGATCCGGATCCGGATCCGACCAAATGATACGGATCCGACCGGATCCGGATCCGGATCCGAAACACTGGATATGTTGATCATTCTGTAGACATGTTAATCATTATGAAGCCATGTTGACCATAGTAAAGATATGTTGATCATACTGAAGATACGAAGATACGTTGATCATACTAAAGATACGTTGATCATAACAAAGAAACGTTGATTTTACTGAAGAAACGTTGATCACACTTTAGATACATTGATCATATTAAATATACGTTTATTATACTGAAGAAACGTTGATCACACAGAAGATACATTAATCATATTAAATATACGTTTATTCTACTGAAGAAACGTTAATCACACAGAAGATACGTTGATCATATTAAATATACGTTTATGAAGCTGAAGAAACGTTGATCACGCTGAAGATATGTTCATCATATTAAATATACGTCTATTATACGGTAGAAACGTTTTTCATACTGAAGGTACATTTATGATGCATTAGATACGTTGATCATGCATAAACATACTGATATTTCATTTTATTGGAATGTTGTATGATGATCTTGTTAAGATTGAGTGGAAAGATGAAGATGAAGACGAAGAGGAAAAATTAACCAATGGTGTTAATCAAATCAGTATAAATGGAATGGATGAGAATACCAAAGGAATTCCTAAGGTAACTATTCCACAATATTCCTTTCACAGTATTCTTTCAACTCTTACACAATATACTTTTAACTCTTCCACAATAAGTCTTCCTCAAAATACTTTCGACTCTTCCACATTATTCTTTTAACTCTTCCACAACATACTTTTAACTCTTCCACATTATTCTTTTAACTCTTTAACAACATACTTTTAACTCTTCCACAACATACTTTTAACTCTTCCACAACATACTTTTAACTCTTCCACAACATACTTTTAACTCTTCCACAACATACTTTTAATGTACTTTTTAACTTTCCAAAATGTACTTTTTAACTTTCCAAAATGTACTTTTTAACTTTCCAAAATGTACTTTTTAACTTTCCACAATTTTCTTAACTCTTCCATAATATACTTTTTAATTCTTCCACAATATACTTTTAACTCTTCTACAGTATACTTTAACTCTTCCACAGTATACTTAAAACTCTTCCACAATATACTTAAACCAAATTATCGATTATTCTAATATCTTCTTTAGTTCTTTTGTGTAACATTATGTACATTTATAGACAGGTAACATGGAAAACACAGTAGTAAATATTAGCATAAAAATCTGTCTCCGTTATAATGACTCAAGTTTTGGACCACACTTCATTCTGCAATCTTGCTGTTAGGCTCGTAACGGCTTTTTCTGTTAAAATATTTAGTTTCTGATCCATTCTCTCTTAGTTTTGAGATTTGAAAGGTAAAAACTGGAATTGTTTAGTTCTGGATGTACGCCATGAAGAACGCCAACGAGGATGCCTTGATGGGGATGGTGGAGCCTCACGACGAACCAGTCCTGGAGTATCTTAAGGAAGGCTTAAGCTTCTTTTATTTTACACTTGCTTCAGAAATAAAAGTTTTGTTTTAAGCGTGCCAATTGTAGGAGGAAGGGAACCCCCAGACGCCATAAGCCTCTGCTATGCAGACACGAGCTTCCCAGATATGCTTGGCAGACCGAGCCTCTGCTATGCAGTAATTAGCATGCGCAATACATCAACATGTGCCTGTGAAATACAGAAGTTTTTTTTGAACTTGTGTTTAAGTTTAAATAAAGGATTTTTGCAAATTTTCGACGAAGTGGCATAAGATGTTTCTCAAAGATCAGAAGTATTTATCAATTATCATAAATTGTGCCTAATTATGACTAATAAAAAAGGTGGTTGAAACTTAAAACAGTTTTTAACGAAAAGGCAAAAGTTTGAATTTCATTTCATCTATTTTTCTTGGATGTAATTGCGAGACCTCTATTTGTAGTTAAAATAAATCTAGAAAATTTGGATAACTTTTTTTAATTCTTAACATTTTTCAAAAAAGGTATTGTTTAAATCAAAGATTACAACAAAACTGCAGAAATATTTCTCCAAATATCTTCCTTTCTGCGTAAGAAATGTTTAAAGTTTTAATATAAATCTTATAAACCACTTTATGAGTCCATATATGTTTCTAATCATGACAATCAAAGAACAACTCTAATCTTTAGTAAAATTCTTATGCCACTTCGTCAAAATAAATTGTTAAAATTTTTCATCACTCATAAAAACCAAGTTTTAAAAAAAACTGTGCTGTACGGTGGAGGCTCGTTTACTGCATAGCGGAGNGGGGGGGTGTTGTAAATTTCTTAATAAATTCCCTCCTTGAGATTTTTACATTGTGTTGTAGACTGGGAAGGATGTTACTAAGACTACTGTGAAAGTAAAGAAGGTTAAACCAAGAAAGGGAGGAAAGGGAAGCCCAGAGAAGGATCTAACAAAGGTACATATTAAAATATTCTTATTCATTATTTTCTAAAACTTTTTGATAAATTGAGTTGGGCTCATATCTAATAATTAAAGTTTCTGGCATTTTTCGCCATTATTATAAATCAATTTTTTTATGGATAAATTACCTTCGAATCCAGTTTCACTTCAACTATGGAAAATCTTTTTCTAATAAACTACATTGAAGTTATGTAGCCTTTAATAATGGGATACCTCCCAGTCACCCACAAGTGAGGCTTTAATGACTTTCTTCTAAATGTTGACCTAGATCTTTTTCCTGAAAAATGACTCGGTATTTTCCACAC
>NW_019398285.1:0-17426 GCF_000591075.1 Eurytemora carolleeae
GATCTACGAACTGGAGCATTTGATGTTCCTCCTCAGGAGATATTGACCAAGGACAGTGTTACTGTTAGTGTTGATGCTGTAGTTTACTACCAGGTTAATGGAACTCCTATAAACTACAAGTTTATAAGTCACAGAAAATTTTTGAAAAAATATTCAAAATAAATGAGTAAGGCCCAAAAACCGTCAAAAATGCCCGTTTTTTTACGTATATTTATTGAAATTTTTTTTTTAAACTTAACTGAGCCAATTTCAAAGGGTCTAAGTTGCCTGATAAAAAAAAGAAAAAAAATTAGAAAATGAAAGAATACACACAGCTAGAGCGCTTAAAATGTCGGATTGAAATTTATTTAAAAATTTATGACAGCTGTCGTGCTTCATCATTTTTCAGCACCTGGTCTGCACAAAAAGAAAGCTGATGAGATTTTCGCAGCTTCAAAGAATTTATGAAAATATATCATTTGTAGATTCGTAAGTTTTTTGATAATTCTTTAGAAAAAGTTTTTATTTCTAATTCAGGGTAAATTAATAGCCCTGAAATATTCAGGACAGCAATTGATACAGTAAACTCGTTTTTCCGTGGCATTTAATCTTAAATATGTTGAGAATACGAAATTATAAAAACTCTTGCTATGTATTCATATATCTGGGATTCACTGTATCACATGACAAATTCAAGATTTTGAGGGGCTATATAGGGCTTTTTCAAACTTTAGCAACGATTATTTAATAGTGCGTTAGAGATATTAAGCTAAAAATTAATATCAGTTCTTACGGTAAAAATTGTAATGAAAAAAGCTACCGCGCGCATCTACAGGGTCTCCCACGAAACATGACAGTTGGTAAATATTTTGAAATATCTTCTTCCCTATACTGTAATAGATATTGAAGACTTTTTGCATTTTTTCGTTCAACAAAATTTTTTACTAAAATATAAGTCTACTTTGAAATCAATTCTACTATAATATAACAAACAGCAAATGTTCTTATAATTCTCTTTGGTATTAAACAACTCAAGTAATTATGGAAGAATACATTTTAAATTATTTACCAACTGTCCTGTTTTGTGGGACACCCTGTATTTTAAAACCACTGGTCATCCGTGCACCTGGACAATATAAAACTAGAATATATACAGGTAGCTTCATAATACACTAAACATGTTTACACCCATCCTGTTATTCAATATCAACTAGAATATATACAGGTAGCTTCATAATACACTAAACATGTTTACATCCATCCTGTTATTGAATATCAACTAGAATATTTACAGGTAGCTTCATAATACACTAAAAATGTTTACATCCATCCTGTTATTGAATATCAATTAGAATATATACAGGTAGCTTCATAATACACTAAACATGTTTACATCCATCCTGTTATTGAATATCAACTAGAATATTTACAGGTAGCTTCATAATACACTAAAAATGTTTACATCCATCCTGTTATTGAATATCAACTAGAATATATACAGGTAGCTTCATAATACACTAAACCATGTGTACAACAATCCTGTTATTGAATATCAACTAGAAATATATATAGGTAGCTTCATAATACACTAAACATGTGTACACCAATCCTGTTATTCAATATCAAACTAGAAAATATACAGGTAGCTTCATAATACACTACACATGTTTGCATCCATCCTGTTATTCTCCTTACAGTATACACTGTACAACAAAACTTTCTGATTCATGTTACATCGGTTCATTCATATTTGAATCTACTAATAATTAGCGTCCATAAGACAGCACTTATCTTAAATTTCAACATTTTAAACATTTTGATCTTTGCAAAAAGGTCCCTTTCTGTTAAATTAAGAGACACATTTTTTAAAGAAAAACAAATTAACTAAAACAATTAAACCTTTATTTAAAATCTGTATAAAAGTATCTTCTTGGTGATCTATTTAATATCTGTATAAAAGTATCTGCTTGGTGATATATTTAAAATCTATATAAAAGTATCTGCTTGGTGATCTATTTAATATCTGTATAACAGTATCTTCTTGGTGATCTATTTAAAATCTGTATAAAAGTATCTGTTTGGTGATCTATTCAAAATCTGTATAAAAGTATCTGCTTGGTGATATATTCAAAATCTGTATAAAAGTATCTTCTTGGTGATCTATTTAAAATCTGTATAAAAGTATCTTCTTGGTGATCTATTTAAAATCTGTATAAAAGTATTTTCTTGGTGATCTATTTAAAATCTGTATAAAAGTATCTTCTTGTTGATATATTTTATTTTATTTTATGAGACTTTTTGGACAACCTGAAACTCTTCAGAAGTAATTTTTAAATAGCACTGAACCAATTCCGAGCAGTCGTCTCATGATTTACGGTTACCCCTGTAGAATATATTTTCCAGGTATCCAACCCACTCTCAGCAATCTGCAACAATGACGATTATAACCGGTCAACTAGGCTTCTAGCAGCAACTACCCTCAGGTAGAAAATACTACAGTATATAACCGGTCAACCAGGCTTCTAGCAGCAACTACCCTCAGGTAGAAAATACTACAGTATATAACCGGTCAACCAGGCTTCTAGCAGCAACTACACTCAGGTAGTAAATACTACAGTATGTAACCGGCCAACCAGGCTTCTAGCAGCAACTACTCTCAGGTAAAAAAAAACTACAGTATATAACCGGTCAACCAGGCTTCTAGCAGCAACTACACTCAGGTAGAAAATACTACAGTATGTAACCGGCCAACCAGGCTTCTAGCAGCAACTACTCTCAGGTAATAAAAAACTACAGTATATAACCGGTCAACCAGGCTTCTAGCAGCAACTACTCTCAGGTAGAAAAAAACTACAGTATATAACCGGCCAACCAGGCTTCTAGCAGCAACTACCCTCAGGTAGAAAATACTACAGTATATAACCGGTCAACCAGGCTTCTAGCAGCAACTACTCTCAGGTAGAAAATAATACAGTATATCGCAAATACATGAAATAAAATGACAGAATTTTAATTTTTTTCTAAACCGGGTCTTTGTGTTTCATTGCTGTTTATTTAATTTTACTATAATCGATTTTAATTCTGTTCCGAATAAAATTTTTTTGATTTTCAACAAAGGAATTTACATATTTTTATAAAGTTACATCTATTCTTTAGAGCTGCAGTAAGCAGAACCATTTGACAGCTTGAGAAATACAAGACAGCGTACTTTATGCTTATTTTCAGTGACATCAACCACTAAAAAAATGTCAGCTATAATTAATTATAATTATCATTTATGAATTTTCTTAACAATAAGTTAAATAACCAAGTAGCCAAGGACAAATTACTGGCAATTGGTTTGGGAACAGAAGAGTTAAACTCCTATGCTGACATGGGATGCTTTTAAGACATGTAGGGATCTTAGGTTCTTTTCTTTACATTTAGCCGTGGAACGTTGCTCTTCTAGCTGTTCTTTTATTTTGTAATAATGCAGATTTTCCTGTTTTAACTTTCGCATTTTTAAGAAAAACAGTGTCGTAATTAATTTCCGTGCAAATTTCACATCTTTAACCATCTTTAAACTTCTCTGTGAGTTGTCACAAAAAAATTGAACTCGATCGGTTCAGCCGCTTTGACGTTAAATGGATACATACAGGCAGAGAAGCCCGATTTATATAAATATTCTATATTAAAGGAATGTGCTTGGAACTAGAAATCTGTCCGAGATACTCTCTGATAGAGAAACCATTGGAACCTCTATGCATAAAACTTTGGTAACATTATATCTACACTTAATTGTCTTATTCTCATTGGGAAATAAAAAAATTGATAAATATTGTCATCAACCGTAAAAAATTTTAAAATATTGTCATCAACTGTAAAAAAATTTAAAAAATATTGTCATCATCTGTATAAAATTTTAAAATATTGTCATCAACTGTAAAAATTTTTTAAATATTGTCATCAACTGTAAAAAATTTTAAAATATTGTCATCAACTGTACAAAATTTTTAAATATTGTCATCAACTGTAAAAAATTTAAAAATAATGTCATCAACTGTAAAAAATTATAAATATTGTCATCAACTGTAAAAAATTTAAAAATATTGTCATCAACTGTAAAAAATTGATAAATATTGTCATCAACTGTAAAAAAAATTAAAAATATTGTCATCAACTGTAAAAAAATTAAAAATATTGTCATCAACTGTAAAAAATTGATAAAAATTGTCATCAACTGTAAAAAATTTAAAAATATCGTCATCAACTGTAAAAAATTTTAAAATATTGTTATCAACTATAAAAAAATTTAGAAATATTGTCATCAACTGTACAAAATTAAAAAATATTGCGATCAACTGTAAAAAATTTTAAAATATTTTCATCAACTGTAAAAAAATTATAAATATTGTCATCAACTGTAAAAAATTTCAGAATATTGTCATCAACTAAAAAATTTAAAAATATTGTCATCAACTGTAAAAAAATTATAAATATCGTCATCAACTGTAAAAAATTTAAAAATATTTTTTATCAACTGTAAAAAATTTAAAAATATTGTCATCAACTGTAAAATATTTAAAAATATTGTCATCAACTGTAAAAAATTATAAATATTGTCATCAACTGTAAAAAATTATAAACATTGTTTTTAACTGTGAAAGGGATGAGTCTTCACATTTTTGATGTTTTATAACCTAAATCTATTCGTTTAAAAAAGATATTGTTATTCTTATCCAATAATCTTGGTTAAGTTTTTATGAAGTTACTTAGATTCAGGACTAGCTATTGGGGTAGGTCGTGCTATCAAAGTTAAAACCAAGCCGGCATAGTATAGGGTCGGGCAATTAATACTTGGCGTGCGTCACCAAAGCCGGTAAAAAAGGTCGGTTCGGTTTGGATTCAAATTGACTCTAGTCCACCCAAGGTTCTAATGCAAGGAAAGTTATTTCAGAGGTGTACGCATCTTTTGAACTGCAGTGTACTGTCACTGGGCGGTAATGTAAACACAAGACGGATGTCAAAGCCTGACATGGGATCCATCTTTCACATAAATAATCAATGAGATATTCTGGTCATAGCAAACTATTATGTCAATTATCAAAATTATCAAAATTTAATGCTTTTAACCTCCTCGGATACTAAACGAACACTGATGCATCTATTCTTGTTTACAAATCCCGCCCAGAGAGAACTAAATGAGATATTCTGGTCATAGCAAACTATTATGTCAATTATCAAAATTATCAAAATTTAATGCTTTTAACCTCCTCGGATAATAAACGAAAACTGATGCATCTATTCTTGTTTACAAATCCCGCCCAGAGAGAACTGGTTTCAATATGTACGGAGAGTATACGCGACAGCAATTAACTTTTCTTGCATTACATTCTTGGTACACCGTGTGAAGCTCGTAAAATGTTGTAAATTGGACATAAAACTCTTTAAGATCGTAAAATGTTAAACATAAATTTTCGCTTTTTCTATTTTACTTTTCAGCATAAAAAGTATAAAAATTCAACCCGAAAATTTAAAGATTGTTGAATTATAGACCCAACTTTAGATTGAATTCTAATTGAAGACACCGAACATATCTCGATCTGGTTTGTGTAGGGTCGAGTCGGTCACTTTAATAAAAAAAGTGCCCAAACCGAATGTTTAATCCTAGGAAGCTGCCACTGATCCATGGGGGGTTCATGTAGAGAGAGTTGAGATCAAGGATGTTAGGTAAAGTTTCGCAATTTTTTCAAAACAAAGTTGCAAATATAGGAGGATTTTTAAATTGGAGTTTGTGACGAAGATTTCATTTCTTTTTATTACTAAATTAAATGATCAATCTATTAAAAAATTAAATATTTAATAATACATTTTGTTTGAAGGCTTCCTCAACAAATGCAGAGAGCAATGGCAGCTGAAGCTGAGGCTACAAGGGATGCAAGAGCCAAGGTTATACAGGCAGAGGGAGAACAACAGAGCAGCAAGGCATTGAAGGAAGCAGCAGATACAATGGCAAGCAGCCCAGCAGCTCTTCAGCTGCGCTATCTGCAGACTCTGAGCAGCATCTCAGCTGAGAAGAATTCTACGATTATATTCCCGCTGCCCATGGAACTCTTTGGAGCTTTCTCCGATGGGGTAGGAATTAGGAAATTTAAAAAATCGAATTAAAAAACTATTTTCAACATTTTTTTTTCAAAGGGCGGAATCCGTAAGCGGAAGAGGCGGGAAGATGAAGCAGAAGAGGAGTAGAAAAAGATCTTGATTGGAAAGGGACTAAACACAAATTTCAAAACAGTTTTACCTAATTATTGAATACAAGAATTTGCAATGATACTAGCCTTTCTTTTTTTCCAGCTGTAATAAATGCAAATGATAAGTTCAACATATTTAAATCAAAAGTTAAACAAATTTATTTTTATAACTTTTAAGGAATGAGACGAAAGCTAAATAAAAGTAAATCTGGTATTATTGTAAATACATGTTTATATCAATACTCAATTAAAACCTTGAAATTAAGTTTAATCTTTAGAAAATCAACCTTGGAAGCATTTCAAACATTTCCTTTATATTCGCGACTTTATTTAAAATATTTATAAATGTTATATGTTTAGGTATAAGATAACTTTAATATATGTTGATTGTTTAGGATTAAGGGAACCTTGAATAAATATATTAATTGTATATCTTTCAATTTTTTTCAGTAAAATTAGATAATTATTTACAACTACTTAATGTTCTTGACAGAGGGGGAAGTAAAGGATAGCCTGTGGTTAAATATAATTTTTCAATTTCTCGAAAACGTAATTGTAGTTTTAACAGTTTTAACGCCGTTTAAGATGAAAATGTGCGAATTATTTCCCTTAATTGTCCCAAGGGACAGTTTATGCATTTGTATATGTTTATCCGTAGCTTTGTGCACTTTTCAGCTTTCAGTTTTATCTCTCTATAACTTTCAGCGTCGGAACAATAGAAGTGCATAACTATTTAACCAATGTATTGTTTATACACCACCCCGTACACAGAATAATCAAGTCTAGTACATAGTTTTAGAATTTATTTCTTGATCATCTAGCTGTGAAGCTGAAATATAACAATTAATTAGTATTATATATTTTATAAAATGTAATGTATGGTAAAATCTTGCGACCAGACAAAGTTACTTAACAATACACATTAAAATCCAATATTTCAAAATGTTACGTCTGATAAAAGTATTCAAAGCAACATATGAAGCCTTTTAAAAGCTTAATCATCAGTTTTAAAAGGCACAGAAGAATATTTCACAAAACACAACGACGTCCCAAGCTTTCTAATAAAAATCTTACATTTGATGGCGGTTTGGTTTTCTCACACGCTGATCCAAATGTCTTCAATTAGTGTTTATCAGGTTTCAAGTTCTCCATGTACAGTGTAACTTCTCCTGCGAATGTAAAGAACCATAAGCACTAGTTCATTGTAGGTATTACAGAGTTGGTGTAAATTAGGTTTTATTAGATAATAACCTTAGAAATTGCATTTACCATTATTTTTACTTGAATAGTGCGGGATTAATAAGAGTTTATTGTTCATATTCAATCACCCTGCATAGAAAGTTCTTGACAGGATCACACTGATTCACAAATCTTCTCACAGGCTGTAGTTTATCCTAGAATAATAGTTTAGATTTTACAAGCTTTAACTTAAAGATTAAAGAGGTAGGGTGGGTGGGTAGGAGTTTAAAATATTAATTTTAATTTGGTTCAAGTTAAACAAAAAATGTATAAATATTCTCAAAGATTTTTAAGAAACTAGGATGGACAAGAAGTACGTCTAAAATAAACATAGATCTTGATAAAACGTGCTGGGTCGACTCTACATTTGATAGTCCAGACTGGACAGTACAATTTAATGCATAAATAGTATAAATTTTGTCCGGCTCGGATCATGCAACTTTATTCAAGTTCAGTGTCGGAGTCAATGAAGGTTTTTGAAAGAGAAAAATGCAGACTCTCTCCAGGGTTAAATATTTACATACATAGAGTAAGGAAAACGACTTTAAAACGGAAGTTTTAGAAAATAACGTTGTCCATAAACGAAACAGTTAATTTTGAAATCGTTAACGAACAGAAATAGCCGTTATTGAACAAAATATAACACTACAGGTAATACAAAATAACGAACGAATGTATTAGAAAATAACGGCGACTTTTGTAAATTTTCAACTTAAAATTGCATGAAAAAATAGAAAATACTCATTAGGTATCTGGATGTTTTTTTTAAAGTCTTGTGATGGTTTTGAATGTTGTCTTCCAATGTGTCCAGCTTTTTTATACAAATTCATTATAAATTCCTCGCCAATATTACCTTAAGGCCGAAAATGGGACACCCAGACCCTACACCTCAGAATATATTCTGAGCCCTACACTTAGATCCTGTCTGTTATCATAGTATTAGAGTTGCCTGGCATTACAATCTACAAACAGCTTTTTAACATGTATCAAATATTGATATGAATATACAGTAAACTTTACAAAATTAAGCTTAGGATATTTGGACATAAACATTTTAAAGAATATCTTGTTTTTGAACATTAGTCATCAAATATAAGGAATACAAAACAACGTTTATAGTCATTTCTAACTTTGGCTCGGTAAAACTCTTGTCGCAATTATTAATAATAAAACTGTCATTTTTCGAATTAAAAAGTTTTTTCTAAAGACAATAAATACATTGTTAAAAACAATCTTTAGTTGGTAAAGTAAAGCTTAATAAACCTGTGGCCGAATTTAAAGAATTTGAGCGGCGGTTTAAATATGGTTGGTTCCACATAAAATTGTATCAAATGTTTCAAGATTTAAGCCGGCGCTTAATTTAAACCGGGTTTTGGTGGATTTAAACCGCGGCTCAAATTCTTTAAATTCCATCTCTGGCAACGTTATAACTTTTTATTATGGTAAACCCGTAGCTAAACAGTTCTTTCAAATCGTTAACAACGTATTGATGTGCCGGCCCTGGAGTTTGCAGGTCAAGAGTTCTGAGAAATTGCTGCGTACGTACACTACGCGAATAGAAACCAGTAATTGTGTCTATTCCGTTGGTACTGTACCTCCTCAATGTGACTGAAAGCGTCGAGTGATAAACATATATTCGTAGTTTTTTCTTTGAAAATGTTGCTTAAATGCGCAAAAAATGCAATGGAATTTTATTTCATTGTTGTTTAGGTTATAGATGGAACTATAAGTTAAACAAATTGAAGACGACATCTGGGACGGTCCTTCAGTTCACGATGTACATACTGTACAGTACTGTTACACGTTTCCTCTCCCCGCATGGACTCTCTCTCTCTCTCTCTATGTCTCTACCTGACTCTCGTTTACAACTCATTACCGACTAGACCTCTACGCTGTTCAGTTATCTATTTTTTCAGTTTCTATACAGGATAGTTACAGTTTACTTATTTTAAATTTTCTTGTATTCTTTAATTATTTTAAAGTGATTAATTAGTTTATTTCGTTTATAATTGCCGTTGTCTATTACCAGTTATTAATTCTCAATTTAATCTCTTTTAGAGATAGTAGAAATTAATTATCAGTTAAAATTTAATTTAATTTTAATTAATACCTACGTTGTCTATTGCTAGTCATTGATTCTTTAATTAGTCATCTTTTACAGCTTTCTCTATTTATTAAAATTAATCAGTTTAGTTCCTTTGTTATAATTATTCTTCCGATTTTTGCGGTTGAAAATTTCTTTTTAAACAGTTTTCTTCTATCTTTAATTTTAATTCTACAGTTTTGGTTAAATTTTCCTTCTATCATTTCTTTATCTATAATTAATTGATCATCCTTATTTGTTTCTTTACTTTTATTGTTAGTTGATTCTCACCCTAAGCTCTTTTTGAACTAGTGAGCTAATTGTACCCTTACCTAGACGATTATTAATGATTTATCTATTTCTCTTTACAGTTTACAGTCCTCTTTTAGCTAAAGTCCTTAATCCTTAACGTCGGTTTTTTTTTTATGGCTTACTTATTTATTTATTCTTTATTCCTATTCTTAACTTTAATTATTTTTCTTTCTTCTTAATGTCGAATTATATCGCTTATTTATTTATTCCTTATTCCTATTCTTAACTTTGTTTTTTCTTTCTTACTTCTTATCTAATTTTATTCTTTTCAGCCATGCCTCCGGGTGTCCTTGACAGGACTGTTATCTCCAGTGCTGCCTTTAACAACCCTGATGATCTCTCAGCAGAGGATTTTGTAGCGCTGTCCGTCAACTCGACAGCTGATTTCCCTACTGTGCTACTGAACAATATCAACTGGAACGGCGGCATCATAGGATGCTTATCTATTACTCTCAGCTTGGACAACCTCAGAGTGGCTTCTGCCTCCTTTCACTTACTCGGTTCCCTTTGGACTGATAAGTCCTTCAGCACTGCCAACTACTGGACCACCTCTACTCCAGCTCAGCTATTCTTGACCATCGAGGACCTGACTATATTCAAGTTCCCGCCAGGATCTCTCTGTTCTGCTTACGTGAGCTCCTTGGACCTTGATTTCCGGTTCACTCAGGGTAACTCTAATGTTCCAGCAGCTCTCCTGTCTCAAGCTGGTCTTTCAATTTCAACACTTTTGATGCTTTGACCGTGTAGTAAAGCATCCAAAGTGTAATTTGAAAGCATCATAATCAACATTTGAAAGCATCATAAGCAAGGAGCAATCAAATTTGATGCCTTAATCACTTTTTTTAAAGAAAATATTAACTTCCCAGTCAAATTATGACTTCATAAGCTAAGAATTAGGAAGCATTGTTTTTCCCTGTGCTTTTCAGAGGCTTAAGAGTTAGAGTCGCACTCAGTAAGCTCCTCAGGACTGCTATTAAACCTGATGTCAAGGCCAACCTTCTTACCTTTCAATAGAGGGTTGATGACCTACTAGAAAGAGGACCTGGAGCTCTACAAATTCGGTTCCCCCTTCTTCTCTGGCCAGAGGTCTCTACTGTTCCTCCTACGGACCTTCCTTCTCAAGGTTGGGTTTCTTATTTTGTTCATTTATTTCCTTAATTATTTTCTTTTTCATCTGCTCAATTTCCTTAGAATTTTTATTTCAGAGAAAACGTTTTTTACTACCGATAAATCTTGAGTTTATAGTCATTGTTTTGCGAAGGGTCACATTGAGGTACGAGTATCATGGTTTTACACATTTTTCTATATATATTATTATATATATTTATTTACTATAGTCTAATTTTTGTATTGTTTCTAGTCCGAAAATATATAAAGGAGGGGGTCTTCTTTGAAATGTACAGTGTTCATACGATCATTTCTTGATCTTTTTATATATTTACTCGCATTTATTCTTTCTAAAAAATAATAAAAGTGGTCTTTCTCTAGATTGAACTACGGAAACGGACTCTTTGGTTTTTATTCTGAGTAAAGAGATAAAAGAGTAGACAAGGAGATCTGGGTCACGATCGCCCTGCATTATTATGACTAGGTGAATACTAGACTTAGTATTTTTTTATTGAAGAGGAAAGGGTGCATTTTATGTATTATTATGCCGCTTTACATAAATTTGTTTCAAATTTTCAAGATTTAAGCCGGTGGTCAACTAAACCCGGGTTTTGGGGGATTTTAGACGTGGCTTAAATTCATTAAATTCGGACACTGATCGTTTATTGTGAGTCATTTTTTTTCGCTCTAAATTTGGAAATAAAAAATCGCTAATGTGGCAGTAAAACTTGAATGTCTTAAATTGCGACAAAAACATCACTTATTTGACAGCCATCCAATTTTTGCTGCAAAATAACAGATTTTTTTTATCTCGAAATTTCGAGTATTCCGCTTAATTAATTAGAGTTTTAAAATCGTAAAATTTTCCAAATTTCCTGAATTTTTTAGAAACACCTGTTTGTTTTAGGTCAGAATCTAGTTTTGAGGGCAAAGTAGCCACAGTTTCTATTTTTAGCCTTAGCATTTCTAAATGCCAAACAGTTAGCTCCGTCTGCCTTTCATGTGACATTTAAAAAATGATTAAATAATAATAGAATAACCTCCATCTATTTTCTTCTTAAAACCTGTCAGTCAGATCGGATGATTGCTCTCAGCAGCACAGAGGCTTCCTGAACACCAGGTATCCTTGCTGAACACCAAGTACCCTTCCTAAACACCAAATACCCTTCCTAAACACCAGATACCCTTACTAAACACCAGATACCTTTCCTGAACACCAGGTATCTTTGCTGAACACCAGCTACCCTTCCTAAACACCAGCTACCCTTACTAAACACCAGATACCTTTCCTGAACACCAGGTATCTTTGCTGAACACCAGCTACCCTTCCTAAACACCAAATACCCTTTCTGAACACCAGGCATTCTTCCCAAACACCAGATACCCTTCCTGAACACCAGGTATTCTTCCTGACCACCAGAAACCTTTCTTGAACCACCAGGCCCCCTTCCTGAACACCAGGTATCCTTCCTGAACACCAGGTGACCTTCCTGAACAACAGGAACCCTTCCTGAACACCATAAACCCTTCCTGAACACTAGATACCTTTCCTGAACACCAGTTATCCTTCCTTAACATCAGATACACTTCCTGAACACCAGATAACTGTCGTAAACACCAGAAACCCTTCCTAAACACCAGGTACCCTTCCTGAACATCAGGTACCCTTCCTCAACACCAGGTTTCCTTCCTGAACACCATATATTCTTCCTAAACACCAGGTACCCTTCCTGAACACCAGATATTCTTCCTGAACACCAGATATTCTTCCTGAACACCAGGTATTCTTCCTGAACACCAGATACCCTCCCTGAACACCAGATACCTTTCCTAAACACCAGATACTCTTCCTGAACACCAGGTATCCTTGATGCAAACCAGGTACCCTTGCGCTCTGAACACCGGGTATTCTTCCTGAACACCAGGTATCCTTCTTGAATGCCAGGTACCCTTCCTGAACACCAGGTATCCTTCCTGAACGCAAGAGTAAAATAAAAAAAACAAAGACTATATTTATCTCCCAGTTTTCTAGTACTCATTGTAGAAATAATGAAAATTCATAAATCTGTATAAATGAAACATTATCTCTAGAATTTGAAAATTTTTTGTATAGAATTTTTTTTAGATGCTTCTGTTAGAAAACAGTTTATGTATCCTCCACCAATTGAACATGAACTCTCTCTCGAATTAAGAGTAAGAAACAAAATATTAAATAATTTAGAAATGAAAAGATGATTTTAAAAATCTGTCAAGTTTTCCAATACTAGTATTCAAGTATAGAAATATTGATTCGAACTTAAAGTTCATGAGAAAGTAAAAAGGTTTGATTTCAGTTTATTCATGAACTACAATCAGATCTAATCATAATGTTTCTCTTCATTTTGATATTTATTCGATTTTGCCATTTTGTTTCCATGGGTTTTCAATTTAAACATAAACATGAAACTGAATGGAAGCCAATAGTGTAGACAACATATTTCAACTTTTGGTGTCATATAACTATTCACAGGGTTACCCAAAAATGTCAAACTTTAATAAAGACCTCAAAATCTTTAAACATAACATTTCTCAAAGGTGGAATTTGGTCATCTGTCATTGATAAAATCATTTAGCATACTATCAAATGATTTGGTTAAAAAATGAACAGTGCAGAGCTACAGGGTCTGGTAGATGTTAGACTAAAGTCTGAATAAAATCCTAACAGATCTCAGTGACCAATAATATATCTGGAATTCAAGATCTTAATGAGCAATAATATATCTGAAATTCAAGATCTCATGGGTCTGTTTGCACTGCACAATTGCTGTTCTCCGTAATCATTTGACTATTAAAGTCTTATTTGAGTCTAAAAATGGTTTCCTATTTCAGAGGGATTATATGTAATTAAAACTATCTACAAAAAAAATGCAGGATACCGCGTAGATCAAAGACCATATTTATTTATCAGTTTTATTTAAGGAGAAGATGGTGAGAACTAATTCAGTTGGTAGTATTATACAGTCCACACCTGGTGGGCCAGCATTCAAGAAAAATTACGGAACAGCTTACGATGATGACAGTGATGTAAGTTCAATGAATAGTAAAATTTAAGTTTGTTTTTAGGATGGAATGGAGGCCGGGCTGGATCAGTACTATTCTCACCTGTAGGGTCAGATACTACTGTTGGCGGTCTGGGTTGCCCAACATGGGGCTTCTTACAGATCTTATTCTCATACTCGTACACAAACCAATTTTTTTTTGAAGAATGTTTGTAGTTTGTATCAGGGTTTCCAATCGGGATTCCCTTGTGTGGAATTATTTTTAATATTATTTCTGGGAATACAATGGCTCGCAATTGCACGCAAGTAAAATGCACTTGCGTTATAAACCCTATTCACTGCGAACCAAGATGTTCACGTAAGCTCTCGCGGAAACATCGTGCAGTATTTTTCCACTTACTCCTTTTAAACTTCAGCTAGAAACATGCACGTTGCATTATGAAAATGAATATGGTTAGGACTATAAAAAGTATAAGCGAGTTGGTGAGGAAAAACTGGAGGTCAAGGGGTTGCGAAACTTTAAAGTGGAATAAAAATAAGAGTCGTCTAGGTATCAGTGTACTTTTACAATAACTGCAGGATTGTTGTCTAGGTATCAGTGTACTTTTACAATAACTGCAGATTTGTTGTCTAGGTATCAGTATACTTCTACAATAACTGCAGGTTTGTTGTCTAGGTATCAGTGTACTTTTACAATAACTGCATATTTGTTGTCTAGGTATCAGTAATCTTCTACAATAACTGCAGATTTGTTGTCTAGGTATCAGTGTACTTTTACAATAACTGCAGATTTGTTGTCTAGGTATAAGTAATCTTCTACAATAACTGCAGATTTGTTGTCTAGGTATCAGTATACTTCTACAATAACTGCAGGTTAGTTGTCTAGGTATCAGTGTACTTTTACAATAACTGCAGGATTGTTGTCTAGGTATCAGTGTACTTTTACAATAACTGCAGATTTGTTGTCTAGGTATCAGTGTACTTTTACAATAACTGCAGATTTGTTGTCTAGGTATCGGTATACTTTTACAATAGCTGCAGATTTGTTGTCTAGGTATCAGTAATCTTCTACAATAACTGCAGATTTGTTGTCTAGGTATCAGTAATCTTCTACAATAACTGCAGATTTATTGTCTAGGTATCAGTATACTTCTACAATAACTGCAGATTTATTGTCTAGGTATCAGTATACTTCTACAATAACTGCAGATTTGTTGTCTAGGTATCAGTATACTTCTACAATAACTGCAGGTTTGTTGTCTAGGTATCAGTGTACTTTTACAATAACTGCAGATTTGTTGTCTAGGTATCAGTAATCTTCTACAATAACTGCAGATTTGTTGTCTAGGTATCAGTGTACTTTTACAATAACTGGAGATTTGTTGTCTAGGTATCAGTGTACTATTACAATATCTGAAGATTTTTCAGAACTTAAATTGTCGAGGATTAACAATGACCAAAGATGAAAGATCTCAATGAAAAATAATATATCTTGAATTATAGTGATCAATTACCAATATTTTCTGAAATTCAAGTTACCTATGATCAATAATATATCTGGAATTCAAGATCTCAATGACCAATAATATATCGGGAATTCAAGGTCTCAATGAGCAATAATATATCTTGAATTATAGATCTCAATGATCATTAATATATCTTGAATTCTAGATCTCAATGACCAATAATATATCTTGAATTCAAGATCTCGATGACCAATAATATATCTGGAATTCAAGATCTCTCAATGACCAATAATATTTGTGGAATTCAAGATCTCAATGACCAATAATCTGTAATTTTGATTTAAAGTTCGTGATTTAAAACTTGAATATTAAATGAAAAAGAACAGAAACTTTGTAATGATAAAATCTGATAAATCTAATTCTAATTTAAACTATGTTTGATAAAAAACGGAATTAATATTAATAATCATATTTAGTTTTCATTTATTTGACAGGAAAATGGACTGTGTGCATTCATCATCACTTTTCTGTCCTATGTTCTAATATTCCTAACATTACCCTTTACTATATGGGGCTGTATCAAGGTAACGTCAACATGTACTTTACTATATGGGACTGTATCAAGGTAACATCAACGTGTACTTTACTATATGGGACTGTATCAAGGTAACAATAACGTGTACTTTACTATATGGGGATGTATCAAGGTAAAATCAACGTGTACTTTACTATATGGGACTTTATCAAGGTAACATCAACGTGTACTTTACTATATGGGGCTGTATCAAAGTAACATCAACGTGTACTTTACTATATGGGGCTGTATCAAGGTAACATTAACGTTTACTTTACTATATGGGGCTGTATCAAGGTAACATCAACGTGTACTTTACTATATGGGACTGTATAAAGGTAACATAAACGTGTACTTTACTATATGGGGCCGTATCAAGGTAACATCAACGTGTACTTTACTATATGGGACTGTATCAAGGCAACATCAACGTGTACTTTACTATATGGGACTGTATCACAGTAACATCAACGTGTACTTTAGTATATGGGACTGTATCACGGTAACATCAACTTGTACTTTACTATATGGGACTGTATCAAGGTAACATAAACGTGTACTTTACTATATGGGACCGTATCACGGTAACATCAACGTGTACTTTAGTATATGGGACTGTATCACGGTAACATTAACGTGTTCGTTTTAAAAACACTATTTTTTCATTTTTCTGAACGAGTATTTTGTTCATCCATTGTTCGTTCGTGCAAAAAACATTTCGTTTGTTTAAAAAACGATGCGGCCATATGTCTAGGTAGTCCAGGAATATGAAAGAGCTGTTATATTCCGTCTGGGACGCCTGAAGTCTGGAGGAGCTAAAGGACCTGGACTCTTCTTTATTATTCCATGCATCGATACATACAGGTGCTGACACATTCTTTTCCATTTCTTCTGAACTGTAGGTTGAGATTGCACTTTGGTAACATCCGTTAAAGTCTCCAACGAGTAAGCTTTACATTTAGATTTAGATGGATATCCTGAAATATAGGGGAAATTATTTGAGTCGAACTAGTTAAGAATAAATTATAAAGATATGATTCAAAGAAAGGAATTAATTCAAACAACCAGAGTCTAAAACTAGAGAATGCATGAAATTTAAGATATAGCTTAAAAGTTCTTAAAAATTATGATTTACTCAAATAATAACCTTTCTCAATTAAACCCTGAAGGGAAATTTAAATATCCCGTGGATAAAAAAACAAAACGTTTGGCTAGTGTCCCACGAAACACGACAAAGTGCAGGCGACTAAACGACCCTCTTTGGTCTTTCATAGCTATATATAAATTTGGCTTGTCTGTCTGTTTGTTTGTATCCAATAAACGTCAAAACGGCTGAACCGATCGCGCCCAAATTTTTTGTGGGACATCACGTGACCACAGGGAAGGTTTATGAATGAT
>NW_019398286.1:0-32662 GCF_000591075.1 Eurytemora carolleeae
TTGCGGGCTGAAAATTTGGTTTGGCTGTCTCCGACAGGAGATTCCAGTAGAAGACGACATTTTATAGAGGTTTTAAAATTAATGGTTAACACTAATATATAATTATAAAATGCAAACATTATACCTATGACGCTCAGGGGATATATCCTATAGTCTGGAAACAGTGATCCAATGTTAACTGACAATATTGTCAATAAGTGTGTAATGTATGTAATGATAAAATGATGTTTATAAATAGAAACCAATTCTAAAGGCGATATCAAAATCATTAACACAATAAAATTAATCAAATTTACAAATCACATGTCTATCCATAAATCCAAAAATTAGCGAATGATCGCGAAACATTTGTGAAAAGTTTGTTCCAAAAACCTGAGGTTAACTGAATGAGTAAAAAGTTTAAAATCAGGTTTAAGTTTTGCTTTACTATATTTTTTTCAGTTCATACAATTTATGTTATCAAATTTTTGTTCAATCCATATTATTGATGATTTGATTTGGATGAAATAACAAATCATGATATACCAATGTCTTAAAGAAATTAATTAAAAAATATAATCTAGTCAATGTTTTAATTCAATTCATTAAAGTGTTACAGTCATAACCAGAAGCTGTGGAATAGGAAGACGACATTATAGCATTTCTAAAGTGCATTTGATCTTGTTTAAAGCATATGCTTTACTTGAAAGTTATCAAATTACTTACTAAGTAAAATGGGTCTGTTTTCGTTGCACAATTACTATGCCTCAAGTTTAAAAGTCATAACTTAAATTTAAAAGTCGACTTCCTATTCCAGAGTTTTCTGGTTATCACTGTAGAAAAAAATATTCGAGTTCAAACTATAACAATTGTAAAATACAAGGTTTGCTGTAAAATCCTAGATGTTGTTTGCTATTATTGTTCTAGTTTTCTCCTGTTTTATTAGTAAATTATGCAACCGACTAGAAAACATAAAATTGGAATGAGTTCATACCACTTTTTGTTTTTCTAAATGTTTCTCAATTAAAAACTGTTAAATATTTTACATAAATTATTATTACGATTTCAAATACATTTTACTTGTCATGATAACAAAGACATTTAAAGTAATATCTCCTTGACTCACACTGTTGAAATAAAACACGTAAAAAAACATTTCTTGTAACGATTCATGTCAAAAATACGAAATTCCATAAAGATACACAAATACCCTCCCCTCATCCATCTACACCCTTTCATCATTTTTTTAGCAATTCGGGAGTTTTGACGTTTTTGCATTTAACAATTTTACACAAATTCATGTTACTATCCAATAGGCTCTTTATTCATTTTTAGCAAATTTGATTCAGCCGTTTCAGCTCCAAACAGATACAAAACTTCACCTGTTACTCGTTGCTCTTTGTCGCATTTAGCGCATTTCTATTTTTAAATCTGTGCATTTCAAATAAAATAAATATAGACTTCTTTTAGGCAAGCAATTATCAAATTATTTATTTAATCTCCTGTTCAACGAAATAACCAACCTTAAATTCCCTTTTTTTATTTCCAGGGAGGATAATTACTTATCCTCCCTATTTACAGGGAGGATAATTACTTATCCTCCCTCTTTACAGGGAGGATAATTACTTATCCTCCCTATTTACAGGGAGGATAATTACTTATCCTCCCTCTTTACAGGGAGGATAAGTAATTATCCTCCCTGTGATCCATACAGATTTATCAAATAAATAGTTCTCTACTAAACCTCCCTCGCTACGCTCTTGAGGTTTAGAACCCCAAAAAGGTCTTGGAGGCCCTCGGCTAAGTGGTTTTCCCCTCAATTTAATTATCCTCCCTTAATCTCCCGGTTAAGTAGTAATTAATAGTTATTAGTTGGGTTTGATTTGCATTTTCCACTCATTTCTGGGATTTACAAACTCCATCAATAAAGGCTTCATTTCCTACCTTTCAGCTTTCACCTTGCTTTATATCCTTCATTTTAGTCATTCATTTGACATTAACAACAAAGATCTGTAAAAAAACTGAATTTAAATAGTTTCTCCATAAGGAAAAAGTTGTTACTTTTTTAAATCTTTAGAAAAGCTACTCTGCAAAACTTTGAAAAAATATTGTCTTTGTTTATATTCTAATTTCTAATTTCTAAAATTTTCTTGTCGTCAATGTAGTATGTTAAGATCTTGAATATATCTAATATGAAAATGCAATTATTTAGAAGTAAAAATGTATTCTTCATTGCCCATACCCTTTTTTTTCTATTAAAAAAACATCTAATTGTAATGACATTTTAATGACATTTGCTTTTACTTCAGAATTTAGAATTATTTAGAATATGTTGACTTAAAATCTGAAATACCAGCACATTTAAATTTTATTTTATTACCCACAGGATTCTAGTGGGGGGGGGGGGTAAATAACCGTAGTAACCCCCCCTATTTCCGCCTCTATCCAGGAGCACATCTTCTCATGGTTGATGAAGGAGACTGACTGGTTCCTGAATTCCGGTTTCCTGTTCCCGGATTTTCCGAATAATTCTCGAGCATTCTTAACTTTCATGTACACTCAAGTTATTATATCAAGAGCAAATTGTCTTGTCTTGTGTTGTATTGTTTTGCGATTGTATTTGGCAAGTTTAATCAGCTAATTTTTCAATTGACCCGAACGAAATAGCATTTGCGGGATTGTAAAAGCTGTAATTAAAATTTGTTTTCTGAATTACTGCGTCCTAATCTTTTAAACGTGCTCCAAACTCTGAACTTATAATCCTTGAATTTTGCAACCCGACCTACGCCAAATCCGCTTTACTACACATCCGACCTACTAGCACGTGGTTTTAAAGCTGTTAAATGGGCTTGTGGTCGCAGCGCCCGGCCCCCTAGCCTGTCCTAGCAGCAGCGTTTGGGCCAGAATTTTAAATAAATTTAATAGAAAACATATAGAAAACGAAAGTTTATTCTGAAATTAACAAACATTGCTTATATGAAAACAACGGTTTAATTATATAAATTTCTTTTACACGTTTCATTGAAGCTCGATATATATATTTTGATTTCACAGGAGGATTTTTAAAATATTTGTTAGGTGAGAAAAATCAAGTTTTTGACGAACAACTAGAATTTTGGGGTATAAGTATAATTTTATAATATTATACAATAAGCAATATATTTAAGTTTACCCTTTTATAATATGATTTTAATTATAAAAAATAATAATAAAGGAACAAAGGAACTTTAGTGGACTTAGTAACGATTTCTTTGCGCATTTAAACACCTTAAATTGCAAGTTTCTTCAAATATAAATATATAAGTTATTTTAAAAAAATTTTAATTTAAAAAAACGATTGGAATTCTCAAAAAAACTGTTTCAACTTTATGTAAAAAATAATCCTAGTTTTGTTTTTAGAGGATTCAACATAATTTCAAAAGCTTTCAAACAGGTCAGTTTAAAATATGTTATTTAAAAAATTTTAGTTGCCGAGTTTTTACTAAAAATATTTTTACGCCAATTTTTTTTTAATCAAAACGGGAGTTAGGAGATCACTGCTTTGAAAGCTTTTTCCCAGAGACATAAATAAAATCTGACCAAAACTTGCACTTAAATAGTATAAAAAGATAACAAAATTATTAGAAGTTTAATAACATTCTAAAACAAATCGTGTATTAGAAGTTGCTGGCAAAGTTGGCAAACAAAAATAAAAATAAACCATTATTCATGTTAAAACGATAATTCAAACCGTTGATGAAAATCCAGAAAATCGTCAAAATAAAAAAAATAGTACTTTAGACAGGAATGTTTATTTTCTTAAATAATCCCCCCCCCCCCCTTCTGAAAATAAGGTTTTCTCCAAGATGTGTTTGTTTATAGTTTTCTATTCTAGTTTTCTTTAAAAATTTACAGGGGGGGGGGGATTAATTGAGGAAAATATACAATACAACCCTTACTAATGAACAGAAACATTTGAAAACAAATTAACGATTATCGGGGCGGTGCTTTGCCGCATCCGCAGCATTGGAATGCGTCCCAGTTAGGATCGTCGACGAATCCCCTGGCCTCGTCCGGCAGCAAGGACGGATCCTCCATGATAGAAGTTTTGGAGCAGAGCTTTGCCAGCTTACGGAAAGCGTCTTTACGCAGCTGCTGCAGGGACATATTCTCCTAGATTAAAGAATACTTAAAGAGACTTTAAACATAATTTCAAGTGACCCTCAAATTAGAGTGGCATGTTCGGTTCACAACAGTACCCATAGAAGCCATGTCTGATTACAATATGAATTATGAGCTCCATATTTATAATGTAGTTTAAAGTGACTTGAGTTCTTCTAATCCAGAAAAACAAAATCGGAATAATTAGAATTTTTCAGTTTTCAAAATGAAAAACGATATTGTCTTCCACATTATTAATCAGATAAAGGTTTCCAGGGTAACGATGTGCATGGGACATGACCATCTTTAATTGTAATTTAACTTATTACTAACAATCCGTCAAAAATAAATAATTCCAGCGGAGATATGCAGCAGAGACAAGAGATAGAATTTAAAGAATTTAAGGTTCTCTTACAAAATAAAAAAATAGGAATAATCTCAAAAAGCTTAAAACTTAATATAAATTTATTTTATACATGGTCGTTCTGTAAAACTAAAGGGAATGAATTCAAATCAATAAATAATTACAATTTTTACTATTCGTCTTTTTTAATAAAAACTTTTGGTCTTGAATATGTTCTTATCCCCTCCTCCAGCTGTAACAGAAGGTTTTCTATCTGGGCTCGTTTCTCCCTGACTCTCCGGGTATCCGAACTGACCGGGAGCTTGTTGAGATCACTAAGTAGAGATTGATGGGTGGATTTAAACTCTTGGAGTTGGTTCAGTCTCTCCTCATCTCCTGGTTACAGGGGAAATATTTTTTACAGAGATTATTTCAGAAATTTTACAGTTAAACCAATAGAACTGTGGAAGAGGAAGACGACATTTAATTTTTTATTTGTTTACTTGATGTTATTTTAAAGTAAATAATTTTAATTTGAAAATCAACGTATCTAACGAAATGGGCCGTAGCAAACACTACACAATTCCTTTATTTCATGTTCATTGGACTGTAGAAAAACATGAATTGTGTCTGAAAGTCGTCTTCCTATTCCAGGGTTTTATGTGTCTCACTACAGTAGAAATAATTAGAAAAAGGCAATATTTTACATTATTCCCAGAGTAAGCCCGGGGGATGTTTCATAAAACAAAATAATCATGATTATGTTGAAATAGTGGGGTTGGTAATTTTGAAAAAAATGGGATTTAAAATGTTGTAAAAAAGTTCTTATTAGAAAAAAAGATTTTCCTCCTTTTCATAAGTTTTACAGGAACTGTAGTTTTAATTTACAGAGGGGAATACCCTATTCACAGAAGTTTGCAGATTTCATAATGGTTTTTTTCGAGCATTTTCACAATTTTACAAAAATAAAAAAATTTTAAACACAAATTTTTAAAAGGGGATGGTGGAGTTGGCACATTTGATGTAGGGGGGGACTGGGGTCACGTAAGGTTCCACACAAGGTCCTGCAAACCACCACACAAGTAATCAAATAAGTAAACAGACAGACAGACAAGCTAAATTTATATATAGATTTATATATATATTTATCCTGCCTAGTTTAATATGTCCTGGGGGACAATCCACATCAGGAGTATTATCAATCACAGCTTGAGCTTCATCCCTCCACTGCCGCTGGCGAGCTTTTAAATATTTAGGAACTATTCCAGATTTATGCTTAATTGGAGGTAGCTCGGGCTCTTCGCGCACCACAGACTTATGGGTGGCCGCCGACGAACTTCGAATGTTTTCCCAGACAAAGTTTGTCGGACGTTCTCCTTGTTCCTGGGAGGTTTCTGAGGTTCGGCTGTCGTTAAAACTAGCTCGGGAGTTCGATACTGTTGTTTCGTCGCCGAATGTTGGGGGATTGAATCTTAGCTCGTTCTGAGTGTCGTTACCAAGATTGGAAGCTTTTACAGATGCGCCACTTGCGCCACCACCACCTGCGGTAGATTTCGGAACAAATCTAGGTTTTAATATTTTCTTCTTTTCTGGTTTCTTCTCTGGGATAAAATCTAGTTTGGGAGTGCTGATACTACGTAGGACTGACACCTTACCGTTCCGAACACTTGAAATAGCACTTCCTCGATGAGATTTAGGATTTTTATCATCCTTCCGTGTCGATCTGTGAGTTAGGGTTGCTTCGGAAAGTCTTGGAACCGACATTATTTCACTCAGGATGGATTGGATTCTTTCCCGTCGCTCCTCAATGCTGATATCATTGAAAATAGTTTGAGATTCAGCGCGGAGGTTTAATCCAGGGATCATATCTTCCAGCCTATCCTCGTCCAAACCCTCGATTTGGTTTGACATTGTCCCGTAATCGCTTGTAGAGCCGAGCATTTTCAGATTTCTGTCAAATAAAGTTGTCTGCAAGTTTTTAAACTAATGGAATGTTTCACAGTATATTTTCCGGGCTTCTCATTGGTTGAATTTTCTTTCCTGTGCTCTGATTGGTCAATTGGAGAATACTGGACTGTGATTGGCTAAATGCTGTTTGTGTGCTATATCATCGGATCTGATATTCATCAGAACGTGCGTCACAACTCACAATGCAGAATGACGATCAAGCAAACTAAACTCTGAAAATTATTACAGGAGAGGGGGGGGGGGGTAGGTATATTTTCTATGATAGAAAAGCGATGATATCTTTCACATAGTTGATTAGATAAAAGTTTGAATGTGAAGAATGTAAAATGTAAAATGCTAAATGGACATTAAGTAATTAATTAATTGAACTCTGAAGTGAACCAAGCATAGTTTAGCTGTGTCAGTTTTATTACGAAGTGTAAAGGAACTAGATACCTGAAAAGTTAGGTGTAAGGGGCGCCCAAAGATCCCTTGTTTAGAGGGGTGTAAGGGGCACCCTGAGATCCCTTAGTGAAATTGACTGTGTAGATAGTGATAAACTAAATAATGGCAGAATCTCAGGATCCTGATATTGATTCAGCACCTGAGGAGGAGATATGTCTGTGCTGTCAAAAAGTATTTACTAAGAGAGATGGTTGTGTCCAATGCTTTCTATGCGAGCTTTGGGCTCATGTTAAATGCTCAGGGCTCTCAAATGAATGCATGAAAGCCCTTGGAAGCAAAAAGAATGATGGAATTGCTTGGACCTGCAGAGCCTGTAAAAGCTTTGCAACCAAGTACAGTAAGATAAACCTGAAGATAGATGCTAGGCTTGATAAACTGGAGGAACAGATAGATAAAGTTGAAGAACTTCAGCTTAAGTTGGAGGAGAGGAGCAGCAAGGTGGAGAAGGAGATGGAAAGAGTTGAAGTCGTGGAGAAGGAGATGAAGGAACTCCAGAAGATTGTGAATGATATTCAGGTTCTCCCAAGAGAGAATGGAGACAATGAAGTAATCTTTGAGGAGCTCAGAGAGAGAGAAAATCGGAAAGACAATCTGATGATATATGATATACCTGATCCCCAAGCCAACACAGGGGAGCAGAGGGCTGAGATTGACAGAAAAAGGTTCACAGAGGTACTAGATAGCCTGAATATAAAGATTGCCAAAGAAGACATTAGGTTCATGACAAGACTAGGAAGGTATGATAACAGCAGAACCAGACCTGCTCTTATTGGTATACAAATTCCAGGACTGAAGGAGAAAATTCTACTTAAAGCGCCTCTATTGAATACCATGAGAGAACCGTACTGCAGGGTTAAAATTGTAAAAGATTTAACCAGAAAGCAAAGAGAAGAGGAAGAAAAGTTGAAGTGTATTGCTAGTGACAGAAATACAGCGATGTCCAATGATGACAAAAAAAACTTTCAATGGATGGTCGTAGGAAGGAGAGGGGAACGAAGATTGCAGAGAATGCGAAGGAGGGAGGAGGTAGAGCACCAAGATGCCCAGGAGAGGTCAACCCAGGCTGGGCCACAAGCTCGCCGGGAAGATTGGGATCAGGAGGGGCCAGTATTGCCCCCCAGGTCCCTGGAGAGAGGAGGCTCCAGGAGGGAAGGTTGGGATCAGGAGGCGACATTTTCACGCCCCAGGTCCCAGCAAAGAGGAGATTCCAGGAGAGATCAGAGGGATCAAGAGGCACCAGTGTCACGCCCCAGATCCCGGCAGAGGAGTTCAATGACTGGTCACAGGGAGTGGGAGGACCAACCTCCCCCCCTATCTGGATCAGGCAGGAGAGGAGGTTGGGGAAGGTATTAGACCTACCCCCACAATCTGATAACAACAGGAGTGCACCTAGCACTAGCAAATTGAATGTCTTATACTTTAATTCACAGAGTATCATGAACAAAATTAATGAACTTAACTGCATTGTTTCTGAAATTTATCCAGACTTAATTTGTATTTGTGAATCATGGACTAGAGAAGACATACAGGATTCTTATCTTAATATTTCAAATTATAATCTCGTGTCTAGAAAAGATAGAAAAGACACTAAAAGAGGTATTGGAGGTGGTTTACTTATTTTTGCAAAAAATGAGCTTAATGTTTCTGAACTCAATGCAGATTTACTAAGTGAATTTAATCAATTCACTGCTGTTTCCATTAAAATAGGAAAAGATCAATTAAATTTATGCATGATATATAGACCTCATAATCTTTATGACTCCAAAGATTTAATCGAAAATAACAATCTTCTCTGCGATTTGCTAAAGCAATTTCCAAAACCTTTCTTGATAGTCGGTGATTTTAATTTCTCAGACATAGATTGGGATAATGGTACTGCAACTGTGAAAAGTAAAGAATTTTATTGTAGTGTTCAAGACTCATTTCTAACCCAACATGTAGATTTTCCTAGTCATAAATCAGGGACAATGCCTGATCTTGTGTTATCTTCAAATGCAAATATTGTAACATCTATTATTAACTGTGGCCCTCTGGGGTCTAGTGATCACAGTATGATTCTTACTGAACTGAATTTAAATCCAGATAGAAAAAACTTAAAGAGTGAATCTTTTAATTGGAAAAAAGCTGATTTTAATTCATTGCGATCTAAGGTTAATGAAATTGACTGGGATTATTTATTAAAAGAGCAGGATGCAAGTGCAGCTTGGGATACTTTTGCAGACATGCTAAACAAAGTCATTGAGGTAAATGTACCAAAATCATCTCATAGGGCATCCATGAGACCCCCTTGGATGAAGGGGGATGAGATTAGTGCAATAAGGAGGAAGAAAACTAGATGGAAAGTATTTACCAAAACTCAAAACAAACAGGACTTTTTACTTAATAAAAAAGCAGAAAAAGAGGTTAAACGAACAATTAAAAAAGCCAAAAGAAAGTTTGAAAAAAACCTTGCTAAAGACTGTAAATCAAATCCAAGAGCCTTTTATGGTTATTTGAACATTAAAAAAAGTAATCGTACAACTGTGGGACCTTTAAAAGTTAATGATGTTACTGTCGATCAAGATAAAGATATGGCAAATTCCTTTAACGAATATTTCAGTAGTGTCATTACTTCTGAAAACACTGCATTTATACCAAGTCTTGATAGTATAAAACCTGATATAAGAGAGATTCAATCTGTAGTTTTTTCTCCTGAAAACATTATTAAAAAGTTAAACAAGTTAAAACCTTTCTCTGCTGCTGGCCCAGATAATTTAAAACCGATAATCTATAAAGAACTTGCAGAAGAACTATCAAAACCACTATGCCTAATTTTTCAAAAATCTTATGATACAGGTGTAGTTCCTAAACAATGGAGGCAAGCCAATATTACACCTATATTTAAAAAAGGCAAAAAATTTGAAACTTCTAATTACAGACCTGTTTCTCTAACATGTGTAGCTGGCAAAGTTATGGAATCCTTGTTAAAAGATGTAATTGTAGAACATTTAAATGAAAATAATCTTATTTTCTCTTCTCAACATGGATTTGTGAAAAATCGTTCCTGTTTAACAAACCTTTTGGAAAACCTTGAAACATTACAGGATTTAGTTGATAAAGGAAATTCTGTTGTTGTTGCATACCTAGACTTCAGTAAAGCCTTTGATAAAGTTCCTCACAAGAGGCTGAATGTCATTTTGGAAGCTCACGGTATTACAGGAAAACTTAAGGAGTGGATTGTTTCATGGCTTAGTGATAGACAACAGAGAGTAGTGCTAAATGGTGAAAACTCGAAGTGGTTACCAGTTACATCTGGGGTCCCGCAAGGCTCAGTCCTCGGCCCTATTCTTTTCATTATATTTATCAACATTTTTGATCTAGATATTAGTGAAGAAGTGAACATTCTGTCCAAGTTTGCAGATGATGCAAAGGTTGGAAGAATAGTGAATAATTTGGAAGATGCTGAGAAGATGCAGCAGGTTCTTGTCAGGCTAATGGAATGGGCTGACACCTGGCAGATGAATTTCAATCTTGGAAAGTGTCAAATACTGCACTTTGGAAGGGACAGACAGGATACAGTGTATTCTCTTGGAGGCTATCCTCCAGCAGGTTGTATCCTCACAGACCCAGGCTGTGAAAGAGACATTGGAGTTATTATTAGTACTGATATGAAGCCTTCCAAACAGTGCATAACTGCTGCAAAGAAAGCAAATCAAACCTTGGGCAGGATGGCAAGAGCATTCTCATACCGATATAAAAAGGTTTGGCTTAAACTCTATACTATATATGTAAGGCCTCTACTTGAATATGCTGTGCAGGCATGGAACCCTTGGATGGCAAAAATATTAAAGTTCTTGAAGACATTCAAAAAAGAGCAGTGAGAATGACCTCTGGTCTCAAAGGAAAATGCTAAGAAGAAAAGCTAAAAGAGGTTGGACTCTATAGTCTGGAGGAAAGAAGGAAAAGAGGTGATGCAATTCAAGTATGGAAAATATTATCACAGTATGATCATGTAGATGAAAAACATTGGTTTGAAAGATGCTCAGAAAATTCAACACAAGATACCAGACTGGCCTCGAATATCCTTAATCTAAGGCATAAAAGTTTTAATAGTGAATGGAGAAAACACTCTTTTAGTGTCAGAACTCCCAAACTTCGGAATGAAATCGCTGACAATGTTAGATCTTCTAAAACTCTGAACAGTTTTAAGAGAAAATATGACGAGATGTATGGCCCAAAACATACCTAAATGTTTGTGGCTAACAAAAGCACATGAGCCGCTTTACATGGCCACACATGTGGCTCTCCTAGCGTGCACAATCCAAGTATCCAAGTATCCAAGAATGTAAATGATGTATACACATTTAAATGGAAGGTCTCTTGAAATAACTCAAACAGTCCGATTATTAAAGATGTTCCACTGCACCTGAATCCAATCTATTGCTGTTCTCCCGAGCTCCTCCTGGTTTATGTTGGAGACCTGCTGGGCAAACGTGTGGACGAAGTGACCCATAATGGAGGTGAATACCCAGTACCTCCAGTCCTCCTGGGTTCTATGCCTGAAATAATGGAGGTGAATACCCTGTACCTCCAGTCCTCCTGGATTCTATGCCTAAAATAATGAAGGTGAATACCCAGTACCTCCAGTCCTCCTGGGTTCTATGCCTAAAATAATGGAGGTAAACACCCAGTACCTCCAGTTCTCCTATGTTCCATGCCTGAAATAATGAAGGTGTAAATAATTTTGCACATTTTAAAGTAATAAAAACAATTTGAAAAATGATCTTTCTTTTTCGACAAGAAGTCTAAACGATGCAATTAAATTTTAAAAATGCCCAAAAAATATCTTATTTCATCTTCAGGGTTACCCACACAAAGGATTATCTTCAGAGACGACTGTACGGAATTTATACTGTCTTTTTCCTCATATTCATGACTGCCTGCAACTGAAAAATTGTGTCTTTCTTTCTCAAATGATTAATTTATCCATTTCAAGACTTTACTTGTGCCAGTAGACTTAAGACTTATGCTTGTCATATTGTCATATCCTTAAGTTTTAAAATCATATTTACAATCTCCATCCTTTGTGGGTATTCCTGTATGGCGTTTTATAAATTACAAAGGAATCTTAATTGTTTATTGATTTAACAGGAAAAAATTAAGCTCTCAACAATTTTTACAGGGCCGTCAATGTTGTTGGAAGGGGTTTGAATGAGAGGGAGGGATCAATAAAAAAAAATCTACCAACCTGACGCCATGCTCGGAGGGGGGGATAATAATTTACCAACCTGACATGGTCAGCAAACATATCTGGAATAGATTTCCCCCGACTAGAGATTATTCTATGGATGGTGTTAGTTCCATGCTCTGGTAGCTTCTCCTGCAATAATAATTCTTGTTTATATTAAATTTTTTTTTAATCCTTCTCCCACCCTTTATTATTTGTAGAGGGTAAATATTTAAACTTTACCTGCGCAGCTTCAATCTCTGAATTAAGTTCTTCAATCTTCAGTTTCAGGGCTTCAACATTCTCCTAGAATAATAAAATAACAATTTTTATATTTTTATATTTTATTTGGACTGTCAACGTTCTTTAAGGTGAGTTTCCTGTCTGATCCACAAAGGTACCCTTTCAACCTTTATCTGAGAAGAAATAATTACTGGTTTAAATGGCAGGAGTTACGAGGAAAGGCTTGATGAATTAGGTTTATTGTCACTGAAGGACAGACGAACCAAACTAGACCTGATCCAAACCTACAAAATTATGAAGGTAATAGACAGAGTAGATCATGACACTTGGTTGAGTAAGGTTGGAGTTGACACTACCAGGTTAACCAGACATACAGCATATCACTACAATCTGATATCAAAAAGATAAAAAAACAGATGTAAGGCAAAACTTTTGTCTGTCTGTTTGTCCGATCATAACTTAGGAAGCCCTGCACTGGACCAATTTGCCTTAAATCTTGATGGGGAAACTCGGGAGACCCACGTGAATGTTCTTAGCTTGGTTTTAAGATTCTAAGTTGAGTTGGTCGACTTTAATGGCGAAAATTCAGTTTCACGTAAAATCCTTTAAGTGCGGGTATGAAAAACCTGGGCAGCCCTGGGTTCCAAAGCTAGTATTACATGGAATTTTGTTGAAACTCTTAATTTCGATTTTAATTACTAATCACTGACTTATGCACTAATGCAGTGCTTAGAATTCATTTAATGTTGATCCACATTGGAAAAAATGAATCCGGATCCAAGAAATACACAATACACATTTCTTTTAGATTTAATGATTTTTAATTTTCGTTTTTTTTATGCTAAACTTTATGAACTATTCAGAAATGAAATTTTTAGTTAATATCTCATTTTTTAACTGTTTAGATTTAGATTGAGGGAAAACATTTTTGTTTGCAGTTTTTGTTTGCTAGTGTTCCCCCTAGAAGTGGATTTATGTATCGAAATATAAATACCCGGGTTGATTTATTTTCCCGCATGAGACTCCGGATATAATCTGAACCTTCCACTAGGATCCCGGCTTGAGAAACCTTCTCTTCATCCGGGTTTCCTAGGATTAATACATAAATTAATTATAGAGTCACAAATTGATCATAAATCACCAACATCTTTCGTAAATATTCGACATATAGAAAAAATTGATTGACTTATCAATTATTAATTAATTAATAGATAAGTTCTAAATCAATCAATTGAAAAATTTGAAAAAAATACACCAGTGCACTGGAATTTGATCTATAACACTTTTGATCTTAAGGGAATATGATCTAAAAGTATCTGACCTACGTCGACTATGATCTAAAATAAAGTTAAGATCAAAATCCCATTTTTTAGGAAAAATGTGGAATTTGATCTTAAACGTAACTTTTGAATAAAAATCATTTTCTCGCAAATTCAATTTAGATCGAAAGGTTCATAGATCAAACTCCCAAACAGCACAATTTTAAATTAGAATTACAATAATAAATACCTATATGTGGGATAATACTCTGCAGTTCGTCCAGCATATTCTTTAATGGATCCTTGGCTCGACCCTAACCGTTACCAACCAATCATAATCATTTAATTTACTGTTCAAAAATCATACTTATTCAAATCAAATCAAATAATGAATTTTAGGGATTGTTTAAATTGTAAGCGAATCTCAAGATACCTTCTATTTATAGAGTGACATGGTGTACAACCTTGGCTTAATCAAGGATTTCGTAGATATTCTTAATATTTTTTAGCGGGAAATTGATTGCTAAGAAATCGCGCAAGTGTACACAGTACAGTGTACACTGTAACCTCGAGTCTTCCGGCACTCAACCTTCAGCTAAACAATTAAGGGTATCTATCTAATCGTTGTCCCGACAATTGTTTAAAGAGTACCGTTGTGAATTGGAAATGCCTCTTTACAACTGGAAGGTCACTTGAAATTACGCTTACATTCCCTTTAGGGCTCCACCAAACAACCTGGAGGTTATGTCTTGACTGTTGCGTGGTTTTTTTAGCCCAGATCTGATTTTTGAGACATAGTTTTTCCAAAGTGAAGGTTTTTCAGCCCAGCAACACGACAATATTTGAGCCATGCAACCATTTTTAAATCCCTTTCATGTATTAATAAGGGTCAAATTTATGATAAATATGAAAAGAGGGAATCTCCCCAATATGGTTTGTTGTTTAATTTTATCCAACAGATATTTTGAATTGCGGTATAAAAAAAGCATATTTAGGCGACAAAAAAAGGAATTTTTGTGATATTTCGGAAAAAATTTAAAAGCCTAATCATTTTTGAAAAGTTAAAATGGTTTGATAATATTAAGAGAAGATTTTTGGCAAAAATAATTTTAAACAGATTTCATGATAATTGAAAAGATATCTTTCATATTTAATGCCACAAGATAAATTTGCTTAATTATTAACTAATTTGTCTGATTATTAATTAATTTGTCTAATTATTAATTGATTTGTCTGATTATTGATTAATTTGTTTAATTATTAATTAATTTGTCTGATTATAATTAAATAATAATTTTTCTGATTATTGATTAATTTGTCTAATTATTAAATAATTTGTCTGATTATCAATTAATTTGTCTAATTATTAATTAATTTGTCTGATTATTGATTAATTTGTCTAATTATTAATTAATTTGTCTGATTATTGATTAATTTGTCTGATTATTAATTAATTTATCTAATTACTAATTAATTTTTCTAATTATTAATTAATTTGTCTGATTATTAATTAATTTGTCTGATTATTAATTAATTTGTCTAATTATTAATTAATTTGTCTGATTATTCATTAATTTGTCTAATTATTAATTAATTTGTCTGATTGATTAATTTTTCTAATTATTAATTAATTTGTCTGATTATCAATTAATTTGTCTGATTATTAATTAATTTGTCTGATTATTAATTAATTTGTCTGATTATTAATTAATTTGTCTGATTATTAATTAATTTTTCTAATTATTAATTTGTCTGATTATTATTTAATTTGTCTGATTATTAATTAATTTGTCTGATTATTAATTAATTTGTCTGATTATTAATTAATTTGTCTAATTATTCATTAATTTGTCTAATTATTCATTAATTTGTCTGATTATTAATTAATTTGTCTGATTATTAATTAATTTGTCTAATTATTCATTAATTTGTCTAATTATTAATTAATTTGTCTGATTATTAATTAATTTGTCTAATTATTAATTAATTTGTCTAATTATTCATTAATTTGTCTAATTATTAATTAATTTGTCTGATGATTTATTAATTTGTTTAATTATTAATTAATTTGTCTAATTCTTAATTAATTTGTCTGATTATTCATTAATTTGTCTAATTATTAATTAATTCGTCTAATTATTAATTAACTTGTCTGATTAATTATTAATTTGTCCGATTATATATTAATTTTTCTAATTATTAACTAATTTGTCCGATTATTAATTAATTTGTCTAATTATTAATTAATTTATCTGATTATTAATTAATCTGTCAAATTATTTATTAATTTGTCTAATTATTGTTTAAGTTGTCTGATTATGAATTAATTTGTCTGATTACTAATTAATTTGTCTAATTATTAATTATTTTGTCTGATTATTAATTAATTTGTCTGATTACTAATTAATTTGTCTGATTATTAATTAATTTGTTTGATTATTAATTAATTTGTCTGATTATTAATTAATTTGTCTGATTATTAATTAATTTGTCTGATTATTAATAAATTTGTCTGATTTTTGATTGGTTTCCTTTTCTTTTTCCCCAGCAGAGGTTGACCTCTTCCTCTTATTATACTTATCCTCATCCTCCATATCCTTTATAAAGGGACTGTTAACATATTTTCAAGTATTCCTCCATCCAAAAATGGGAATGCCTGATTCACATTGGTACCCTTGAAACCTTTATCTGATTAACAGTGTGAAATATTAACGTTTTTCTAGGGTTAGAAGTGTTTAATTCTGATAATTCTTGTTGAAAACTAAAATTGAAAAAAATCAGTTTTTAAAAATTATAAACATTGATTTTTAATTCATACTAAATCAGACAACTCTTCTAAAGGTATCGATGTGAATCGTATATTGACATCCTTGAATGGATGATCACTTGAGATTAAAATTACGGTCCCCTTAATATGTAATTAATTAATTACTGTAGAACGAACCTTGTGAGTGCAGTGAGACCCTTAAAACTCTGGAAATGGAAGGACGACTGTTGGATTGGAATAATAGTTATAAAAAGACTGATAAACATTAAATCGAAATTTCGTCTTTCCTTTCCGCAGTTTCATGGGTCCCACTACATTTGTAATTCATTTGTACTTATAATGGCATTGATTTAAATTAATTATTCTAATTTGTAATTTATGTAATTCATGTAGTTAATTGGCAAGAAAAAAAAACTAAAACAATTTGTAAATAATTTCTTCTGTATCAGTTGAAATAAGATGGTAAATGAAGTTATTTTTTTTTTGAAATTTATTAGAATAATACAGAATTTTTATTTGTTCGAAAAAAAATAGTATTTCAATTTGAATTCGTTTTTTATTATTTAAAAAAAAGCTCTTAACCTCGAAGCGTGGAGGAGGTTTCTGTTCAACAGGAGTTGTCCGTCCGCTACCCCAGGTGTGAGGTTCCCTAAACAAATATTTTCTTAAAGAGAGGGACTGGCAATGTATGACAGTTGAACTGAGAATGTTTTATTTTTTTTTATTTTTTAATTTTTAAATTTTTTTGGAATTATTTAAACCTATGAGACGTTTTTACGGTTCATATTTTAATCAAGAGTGCAAATTCAATTTTAAAAATTCTCATTGATTGATCATTTTTATGGGTTGCTTTTGAGGATCGGTTTTTGAAAATTATTCAATAACGACGATAAAAAATGTAATGAAAATTCTACAGTAAACTTTAGTTGTTTAGGAACAGGTTGAGGAAATAAAAATTAACTATTATCATCGAAAATAAGTAATCTTATTTAGTTATTGGTTTCTTTAATGTCTCATTGTTTACAAACATTTTCTGTAGATGTCCTGGAAAGAAATCTGCGAGCAATTTCATAAAGACTAAAAAATTTAATTGATTTTGAACGTCGACTTTCCGCTCAAACTCAGTAATTATATATCTCCGCAAAACTACATTCTCAGTTCAACTACCATACATTGCCAGTCACTCCCTTTAAAAAGTGCTGTAAGGTGGGAACTCAGTGGATATCGATATCAATGCTAGCTTGATCTCGGTATTTTGTTAATTTGCAGATTTATTCAATGTTTATTCGGTATCCGCAGCGTAATTGTACACCAAAGGGATAACTGAAATGAAGAAAGTAGCCACAGTGAATACCGAGATCAAGCGATCAAGATTATGAGAATACTCCCGCTACATTTGGACTCCTTGGATCTGGATTCTGGATTCAAGTGGTAAAAATAGAAACCAAAATGGACATGATTTTCTTCGGTTAATTTTTAATTGTTCATCTTAAGAGTTAATATTTTTGGATCATTCAACCATTCAATCAATTAGTCAATCAATTAATCAATCAATCAATCAATCAATCAATCAATAAATCAATCAATCAATCAACCACTGAGGATCTTAAAGATAACCTTTTGTGGAACCCACAGATTTAGTTTAGATAGAGTGTACCAATAAACATGGGAATTCAGTGACGAATTCGACATCGTCTTTTAAAATAATTCTTTGATTTAGTATAGTGATACCTACTGAGAAAGCATTCTTTAAGAGTTTTGCGTCTGCTATGTTCACAATTTGTTTGTTTATGTTTTGACTGCATGCGGATGTACTTAGTAAAACAAGAAAATTGCAGTATACAAACAGAATAAACTTGTCTGTCTTCACTGTTATCTTGTGGAAGCAATACATCTTTTCAGTCTATTACCCTTTTCATAAAATAAATTCTAGCAGACATAATAATATTAAGGCTTTTGAAATTAGGTATTAAACATGCTAATTCATAACAAAGACGATATCGAATTCGTCACTGAATTCCCATGTTTTTTTGGGACACCCTGTATTTGAATATTTTATTAAATAAACTTTTTTTAACCTGTCCCTAAATCCTGAATCTGAATTTTCTCCCTCGGAGGTCGGAGTTTGAGGTCGTGACCTCTTCCCTGTGGGGGTCACACGTCCTGATCTCTTCCAAGATCTAGCATAAAATGAAATCTATATAATAAATCTCTTCGCACAGATATATATATACATTTATATGGTAGCTATAGAAACAGCTGGACCAAATTGGCTGATTTTTTAGGGGAGCCCATGAGTATCGCAGGGGTAACATAAGCTAAAAAATATCGAAATAAGTTGTTCCAAACTCGAAAATTTTTTTAATTAATTTTTTTTTCAAATTTTGTCACAATTAACAATATAACAAATAGTTAGAAACTCCATTTAGTTAACAGTTTTTTAATGAAAATGTCACACAAGTGATCTCTCAGCGAAAATTTTTCCAGTAATCCACTCCAGTAAATATACTGTTGTAAACTCCGAGCTTTATTTATCTACAGCAGAATTTCAAACGCAATAATTAACTCTCTTAGTTCATATTTATTAATTCAATAAATGTAATAATTGTATATTTATATTTAGGAGATTAATATTCAGCATTCAGATCCACCAAGGTCTCAAACGACATCAAGAGCTCCACCCTTCTCAGCATCAATAAGGACATGTAGGTCAACAGTTCCACCTCCATTCTCAGATAGTGTTCTTCCCTAGATATCCTCCTACGCCCCTGGGATGCATCTACAATTAATTGATGTAGGCTCTGCCAGGCAACATCTATCTGACCCTCGATCCTTCTCCAGTTACTGATAACTACCGTGACCCGGCCTCTGTCTGGCTGGAGGCCCAGTCTCATCCACGAGAGGTCATCCTCATCTACATCCTCCGGCCTAGCCTCCGGGTCTGGGGGATCTACATTAAGATCCCCCGTCTGGGGGTCAACTTCTCCTGGCTCTCTCCTATTCCGATCATTCCCTCCTTCATCTACAGGTCTCCCAGGCACACCAGCAGCAGGCAGGACCCGAACTACATCCCCATGGTCCTCATGGTCGCCACCCTCTCGGGGTAGGGTGGTCATAATCTTCATGATAGCTTTTAATAACCCTTTGCAGTATTGTTAATCACTTAGCTATTATCTTGTCTAGCTTTACAGAGCTGCCTTATTTAGTTTTGCGAAGCTAGTAACTTTGTGGAGCTATCAACTCTGCTGAACTATTAATGTTGCGGAGTTGTTAGCTTTGTGGAGCTATTAACTCTGCGGAGCTATTAATTCTGCGGAGCTATGTATTTAGTTTAGCTATGCCGAATTATATGTATCCTTGCTTGTATATATAAATACAAATATCTATAACTAGCTATTGATAGTTGAATGTATTTATCAGGCTATATTATGTTAATAGTCTGAGTTATATGAATCAATGTAACTTGGGAGCTGCTCTTACCTAAGGTAGAAGATTATATCTATGTATAAGTCTTTCTACTATTAAGGTTCTTTGTGCACTGCCCTCTCTTGTTCTGATTTGTTTCGTGAGCGGCGAGCATTATCAATCCGTTTTAGATTTACAACAATACTTAATTTCAAGTTACTTAGTTATGGTGTAAAATGTACGATTCAATAGGGTACCCTTTAACGTTTTTTTCTGACCAAGAAAACATAAGATAACCAATAACAAAAGTTTCTTTTGTTTAAAACATGATTTATATTAATTTCTGCTTCAAAATTAAACACGATTACAGCTAAAAACGACGATATCTTCCATATTATTGATCAGATATGAAATTGAGAATCTATGCTTTCATTTCCAAAGAAAATAAGTAAAGTAAAATTAACGATAATTTCCTTTTACCAAAGCAAAATACGTAAACTTAACTATCAATTTTTAGATATATGGTGTAGCGCTTTGAATTGTTATAAAATGAATACATTAAAAAATGGAACCTTGAATCTCCTCTTTGAGGAGGTACGTCACACAGCATTGGAGGCGGGGTTGATTGCGGCGAAGGTCTTGGTGTAGATTGTGGTGAAGGCCGCGGCGTTCCTCGCGGTGATAAATCGTGCCTTGGCGTGTGACGAGGCGAGTGTTCCGAACGGGAGCGTGGCACATCAGGCGATGGCATCGACAACCCGTCAGCTGGGTTTAAGAAAACTGGTTTATTTTCGACAAAGAGCGGGGAGAGAGGGAGCGGCGAAGGTACCGTAAACAGCTGACTCTGAAGGTTAAAAGTGTTCAACTTCTCAATTTGGGAGAGTGGGGGAAGCTCCTCAAGTTTAAGAGCTTCGGATTGATGAGGCTGTTCAAGCTGCTTCCTGTCATCCATAGTCTGCTGCTGCTTAAGCTCCTTTAAGCTTATAAGCTGTAAACTGAAAAAAGTTTATCAAATTAAAAAAATGTGTTGCTTTTAAAGCCTTTTAGACATCTTACTTGTTTGTCTGGTGAATAGGCCGAAATAGAGTAGGTTGGGGTGAATCCTGAGATACAACTGGACACTGAGAGAGATAGGATGCATCCAAACTTCGGATAGGGAGAGATGCATCCAAACTCTGGGTTGGCTGAGATGCCAGGGACATGTGGGACACAGTTAACTGCTGATCCAAGAAATCCTCATCAATATTATTCAAGTCTAAAAATTAAAACTTGTGTTAATAAAACATCAACATTTTTTTGATCATTGGATTACTTAAAAAGTTTCTAATTTAGCCCAAGTCCTCCGAGACAAGAAAATAAGAATTTGTCCCAAAATAACCGGGTTTCCTGGAAATTTCGAGGAATTAAATAAAAAAAATAATTATTTACCAGCAATACTTTCCGTTTCCAGATATCGCTGCAGTTCGAGCAAAGAATTTCCTAACTTCTCCTTGTCCCCCAACCCTCCAGCTTGAAAACCGGTTTTCCAATCTTCTCTGGCATTCAGAAATGCGGGAAAGGATAATTCGGAACTTCCCAAAATGGCCGTCGAATTGGCGCCAATATTGTTCACCGTTGATCGACTAGTTTCAATATCATTTATCTCCGTTTGAGAACTATTCCGATCATAGAGATCATTGAGAGATGAAGCTCTGTTTAAGTCCTGGACTCCCTGGACTAAACTGTTTCTATCCTCTATGTTTCTGATATTCGAACAGTTGTAAAACCGCCCACTGTTGGTTCTCATCATGTTTTCCTAAAAAATCAGAAGTGTAGAAAAGTTTTATTTTTTAATTCTTCTTCAAAACCCATTACTATCCCTTATCTATCTAGAAAGGTATTCTTAGGTTTTGGTGCTGAGGTGGGGGAAATATGTCATTTATTTTAGAGAAGGGGGAAATGAATAAATTAAGTAAAAACATTTTACTAAAAAGGTAATACAGCCACAGGTTTGTAAAATAATTCCAGAAACGCATTTTGCCCCTAAAAGAATCAAATCAAACAATAAAACCTCAGAATAAATCTGTTCAAATATATCGTGTTCAAATATATCGTGTTCAAAAGCTAAACCTTGGTAAAGATCAAAATAAGCATTTGAAACTTAAAAGTAATTTAATCATTTTGAGATCTTAGAAAATCTGGACTTGCTAGCATGGTTTTACCTGGATAACTGAGGGAGGGCGTTCCACTTTAGCCCCGCCCATTGTAAATCCATGAATAGTGTCACAGGATGTTCTCTTTTCTTCCTGTAGATGCCCTGATATATCCCTGTATTCAAATAAGTTCGCTTTGTTCTCGTCTTCAAAACTAATATCTGAAAAAATAAACTTTTAAAAATGGAATCAGTTAGGGGGTTATGTCTAGAAATTTTTTTTTTGGTAAGACTACACTATGTGGCAGATTTTTTTTAAGTTAATTTAAAAACAAAAGCTGCAGAATTATTGATTGAAAATTAATGTTTCAATAAACTCCAATCACGAAAAAATAATAAAATTTTATCTCCATGATTCTGAAAGATTTCAATAGTGACATTCTCAATTCACAATGGTACCCTTCACCGCTTTATCTGATCAAAAATAAATGATATATTCAACATTCATGTTTTCCACACTAAAAATTGAGGATTTTCAATGATGGATTTTTATGAAAGGGACGGATTTTTACTGTAGAAACAAAGAAGAACATGGTCAGAATTTAACACTATAAGCTAAAAAAGTCGATATTTTCTAAGTTATTTATCAGAGAAAGGTTTAAAGGGTACCTTCATGAATCGGACATGACCTACTAAAATGTAGGATCAATTCGACATTTTCTTTAATCATCTGACCTGTTTCCATCTTGTTGGAGATCTCGTTTAAGTATTCAGAAACGTCCGTCTTCACCTAGAAATAATTATCAGATAATATATTTCCGGTTTTCAAAATTTTTAAATTACTATACGTAACGTATGCATTTTTTAAAAACATTTTTGTTTAATTCAGAAAGTGGGATGATATGTTTATTTGCCTACATGCAATAAATACAAAATTAAAAATGTTCTATAAAAAGCCTTTTTAGCATAATCATATTTGTATTCTGTACACTACAATTTTTGTTTTATTTTGTGTCTGAAAACTTTAATACTTAAATACTTGCACAAGATTTTTAAAAATTGAGTGAATAGTTAATTTCCACAAATTCGGACCTAATGCGGAGCAGAGGTTAGCTTATAAATACCGCCCCCCTCCCCCTTTTTATTAACACATTACTCCCCCCCCCACCTGCCCTCACCTCCAAGTGGTTGTAGTTCTCCGAGATCCCGAACGAGCTGAGTATAAGATCTGCATCAAGCAGTTGGTCTGTTATATCCTGGTGAACAGTATCATCCTCCCCCTCTCCTTCTCCAGGTAATCCACCAAACTCAGCCTAATTATAACAGTGTTAGTGTAACCTACGTACATTTTACACTATGACCTCTAAAATGAAGACGATAAAAAGTGAATTTCCAGGTTCCATTCAAGAAAATATACAGGGGTGTATATTTTACAGAATTACATCCCCCTCATCGCTGGGGAGGGGAAATTGATTATTAATGAATTGGGGGGAAAAATTGAAAATGTACGATCAAAAGGTAAGTTGTTCAATCCTATTTGGTACTTTTGACCCCCCAATAACATATTTTTTTATTTACAACTTCTTGGGAAATAAATTTTTCTTAAAGGGGGGGGGGATGATTTTTTAGGATAATATACACCCCTGAACAAATATTAACGGGATAAGTAATTATTAAATAAAATCATTATAAATCAATGCAAGGTACAATTTGTGAAATGTTTTTAAATGATAAGATTTCAGAATACATTTGAATTGTTCATTCTCATCATGAAACACACAGCATATGCATCTTAAAAGGGAGATTGAGACCCCCTATAACCCCCCACTTCGGGGGGAGGGGGGGGGCATAAATATATACTTTATACATTTAGCTTCTTTGTCTGTTCGTACTTTTGTATCTTATAAACGTCCAATTTGTTTTGGCAAATGATGAAATAATACAAATAAAAAATATTAGAATTTTTAACTTTAGAAATCTATTAATGATTACAGATTAATCCATTTCAATTGTTTCTAAGAGATTGCGCGTCTAAAAACCAGGGGAAATGATTTTCTTGATTATTAAAAAATGATTATTAAAATATTTCGAAATTTACCTTGGCCATATCACTAACATAAAGTTATAAAACTTCTTCCTAGAGAAAGCTGAATGAGAAATAAATAATCACAATTTGCACATTATAGAATGTATTTTCAGGTACTGTTAGTGTAGTCTTGTTAAACTCACTATCACAATTTCATTCGTAAAAAATGTCTGTCACAATGTTGTTGCTTCTCCCGTCTAGTTAACATCTTTATCTACAAATACATCAAAACATTGATTAAAGAAGTATATTGTGTGTTCTACGGATTCCGGAAATAATTTCAAGCAGATTTATGGAAGTAAAGAAAGTAAAAGCTTGAAATCTAATTCTAGGACAATTTTTATCAAGGATGCAGGATGCATGAAACAGCATGCAGGAATAATTATTTCAAGCATGGAGGATATATGTTATCAAGTATTCAAGAAAAATTATATCAAGCATGCGCGCAGGATACATGTAAAGGCATGCAGAAAAAAATTATATGGGTAGTTTCCTAGAGAACGATTTTTTAACTCCCCCCCCCCCTCCTCCTAAATTAGTATTTATTTATNGGGGAGGGGGGGGTCCAAAAATTGTATACTAGGACGGACCCGACAAGTGATTTCAGGCATACATGGTATCAATCATGCTGGAAACATTATATCTAACATGCAGGATATATGATTCAGTTTGCAAGATAAATACTATAGGAAACAAAATATACGGTGTGCAGGACACATGTTACAGCATGCCAGGTACATGATTCAGCATGCATGAGGTACATGATTAAGCATGCAAGGTACATGATTCAGCATGCAAGATACATGATTTAGCATGCAAGGTACATGATACTAAATGCTGATAACAAAATTGTTACAAAAATCGGTGAAGTTAGCAATAGACTCAACACGAAAAATAACAAAAAAAGATAATTAAGGTCTGAGACTGATAAGGATATTTGACTTTTGGAAAAACTTTAAGGAAGAAAAAAGTTTGCAATCAGCTGTCTGCAAAGTGCAAAGAGCTGCATTTTACACAAAACGTGGTGCCATACAAACCGACCAACTTTAGAAATATTATTTTGAAAATTAGTTTAAATAACCCGCAAAACCTAAAATTTTTGAATATTGATTTCTAAATAGCAAACTCGTTTTGATTGATAAAAAAAGTTAACTTGTATTTTTTTAAATTAAGCTTTAACCCCCTCCGGTAACCCTGAAAAAAAAAACAAAAAATATTTATTATTTTTATAAGTTAAAATGAAAAGTTAAAAGGTCTACCTTATTACTCATAAAGTAAGTCATGAAATAATATCCGTAGTTCTGATGCTACTGTAGTCCAGTTCTTCCTCCATGTGTTTCCATAAAAGACGACCTACCCCAAATATGCGCAGCACAACAATACTTGCCGCCATCTATTCACTAGCGGCGGTTTGTTTGGAAACTAAATTTTGGACATTCAGAAAATTAAGTTTATCCCGACATTGTTAAGATAAAAGTCTAATTAATCAAATAAATTTGATAAATAATATTTAATCTTTCATTTGCCAAAAATTTATCGTTTTTTTTTAAAGCTTAGAAAAGGAAAAAAGTGGTTTTTAAAGCGTGTTATGTCGTATTCATAATTATTTTGTGAAGTAAAACTATTTTTGTGATTAGAGAAAAACAATGGATGTTTTGAGGAATGGATAAAGTGAAAATATCTCTTCTCAATCTATTTAATATTGCGTATAAGTCCAGGTAACAATTTTCTACTGGGTGGCGGACATTGTTGTGAATTTGGTATTATTAGGACAGTTTTAGAAATTTAAACGGGTCTGTCCTAGTGAACGATTGGTATATTCCTAGAGAACGATTGTTATATGGTTTTCATTTCCAGATGCTGCCTGCCTTTAATAATAAGTGCTGCATATATGGTTTTCATTTCCAGATGCTGCCTGCCTTTAATAATAAGTGCTGCTTATATGGTTTTCATTTCCAGATGCTACCTGCCAATAATAATAAGTGCTGTTTTTATTGTTTTCATTTCCAGATGCTGCCTTCCAATAAAAATAAGTGCTGCATATATGGTTTTCATTTCCAGATGCTGCCTGCCTATAACAATAAGTGCTGCATATATAGTTTTCATTTCCAGATGCTGCCTGCCCATTATAATAAGTGCTGCATATATGGTTTTCATTTCCAGATGCTGCCTGCCAATAATAATAAGTGCTGTTTATATGGGTTTCTTTTCCAGATGCTGCCTGCCAATAATAATAAGTGCTGCTTATATAGCTTTCATTTCCAGATTCTGCCTTCCAATAATAATAAGTGCTGTAATATGGTTTTCATTTCCAGATGCTGCCTGCCTATATTAATAAGTGTTGCTTATATGGTTTTCATTTCCAGATGCTGCCTGCCAATAATAATAAGTGCTGCATATATGGTTTTCAACTTTAACGTCGGAGTAGAATTTGTGGTAGGTATCTTCTCTACACATTTGATATAGTAGATGCACACTGAATACAAGATTTAACCTATGGGGGGGAGGGGGTAACATTTTGTTGTCCTCCCTCCCTTCCCCTATCGGAATTGTTTGGGGTGGTAGGGAGAGGGGGGGGGGGATAGAAATATATGTGGAATTTCAGGATCAAACATGATTTAAACTATATTTTTTACATTCCAAACAAGAAAGTTCAATTTCTACACCTCCTCCCCTCCATTCGTTTGGAGTTTATCTTCATTCTTCCCCCTTGCCTCCCACCAGGGGTGTATATTAGTCATGAGACTCATATTTTTGGCCAAATCCACGACATAAAAAAAGTGTATTTTACAGGTTTCTTAAGCCCGTGCAAACTTTGAAGAGAAAATTTTGGATTTTAGTATTATAAAGGAACGTTTTGGTGCCCTAAAAAAAGTCAACTTCAAGGTTACCCCTAAGATTTTTTATAAGGATTTCTATTAGTGTTTGTTAAGTTTTTTTTTGTGGAAAGATGCAAATCATCTCTTTCCCCTTCTCTCTTCCCCCTTTTCCCTTCCCTCTTCCCCCTTTTCCCTTCCCTCTTCCCCCTTTTCCTTTCCCTCTTCTCCTTTCTTCCACCTTTTTCCTTCATTTTTTCCCCCCAAACCCAATGAAAGCTCATAAATATACACCCAACCCCATTTCTTTGGGGGTAGGGGGAACACAGAAAAATATACACCCCTGCCTCCCACCTAACACTTAATATGCAATTAACATAAATTCTCGACTGACGAAAAAATGTTCAGGTCAAACGCTAACAATTACTAGACTGACGCAAAAAAGTATTACGCATGTTTGTTCCAGGTTGACGCACATCAAGGTGTTGAGGACGATCAGAGTGACGAGGACGAACTAAGCGACGAGGACGAGATAATTGATCAGGAGATTTTTGCGAGGTTACAGGTATAATTAAGGAATACAAGGACTGTAAACGTAACATCAAGTGACCTTTATATTAAAATTGAGCACGCCTGATTCACAATCTCATCGGTACCCTTTAAACCTTTATCTGATCAAAAATAGAGAAACCAGAATTGAAAACAATCAAATATCCAATTTAAGATAAATTTAGTTATCTATGTCATTCTTAAATAGGCAAAGCTGTAAAGAACCCCGTTTTGAATCAAACACTCGAGTCTTTCAATGGAGAGTCATTTGAGATTACGGTTAGTGTTTCTGTAAGATGGTAAATGAGTGTTCTTTGAGACAATTTAGCTTATGCTATCTACTGGTCACCCTGTAGTAATATTATTCCTAGGTTGATCTGTAAGGTGTAAATGGTTATTGAAGTTTGGATCACCCTTCTCCTTTATCTACTGGTCACCCTGTAGTATATTTATTCCTAGGTTGATCTGTAAAGTGTAAATGGTTATTGAAGTTTGGATCACCCTTCTCCTTTATCACTGGTCACCCTGTAGTATATTTATTCCTAGGTTGATCTGTAAGGTGTAAATGGTTATTGAAGTTTGGATCACCCTTCTCCTTTATCTACTTGTCACCCTGTAGTATATTTATTCCTAGGTTGATCTATAAGGTGTAAATGGTTATTGAAGTTTGGATCACCCTTCTCCTATATCTACTGGTCACCCTGTAGACTACAGTGCGTCTACAGCTGAACAAGTAGATCTGAAGTAAAGAAACAACGTGAAAAATAATTTACAATGGAAACTTTCTCTCCAAAGAATTCCCCGAGTAGGGGTTCTAGTTCTCCCAGCATTAACTCTACAGATCCAGGTCAGTTTTTAACCTATTCAAGGGACTGTTCATGTATTCAAGGGACTGTTCATGTATTCAAGTCAAGTGACTCTTCATGTATGTATTCAAGGGACTGTTCATGTATTCAAGGGACTGTTCATGTATTCAAGGGACTGTTCATGTATTCAAGTGACTCTTCATGTATTCAAGGGACTGTTCATGTATTCAAGGGACTGTTCATGTATTCAAGGGACTCTTCATGTATTCAAGGGACTGTTCATGTATTCAAGGGACTCTTAATGTATTCAAGGGACTGTTCATGTATTCTAGGGACTGTTCATGTATTCAAGTGACTTTCCGTTAAAAAATCTATTTGCATCTTCCATTTACAATGGTACTCTTTTTTACTACGTTAAAGTAAAATGATGATAATATCATAGTTTGTATATCTCAAAATTGTAGTTTCTCTTTCGAAGTGATTAACGGTTTTTGCAGCAAAAGCAGAGAAGGAAGTCGTTAGAATTCAGCAATTTTTAAGATATTTAAACGACATGAGCATTGTTAATCAGATGAAGGCCTGCAAAAAAAAAACATTATCTCAATTTCTGTTTTGTGTCCTTAACCCTATCACGGCTGGAGGGCTGTTTTCCACCCCCTTTGGTTTTTTCTAGATAACTTAAAAACAGCTGGTCATTTGAACGCTAAAACTTTTTCATTTTTTCATCATCAAAGTTATGAAAAGTTTAGCAACTTTTTTTATGCATAAGGTAGGGTGAAGGACACTCAAACCGCAGGTCGATTTTTAATAAAACTGAAATGCTAACACCATTTTTTTAAAGCTTTAGGGCTAAAATTTATTTTTTTGAAAAGCCCTTGATAAATGGATGTAATAACATGTGTCACATGTTAATAATTCATTAAAAATTATTTTTTAAGTTATTAATCTGGTTAAGTTTAGGCATGTTGAAAGTACATTTGCAGATTAATAAACCATTTTCTCTATATATCTATCTATCTATCTATCTATCCTTCTATCTATACATCTATCTATAAATGTATCTATATCTTACTCTATCTATCTAGTATCTACCTATCTATTTAGGAATGTTGAAAGTAAAACTGCAAATTAATAAACCTCTACCCTTCTATCTTCTTAAACCAGACAACATTGCAATCAGTGATGTAACAGGTATAAATAAACTTGGATAAATCAATTAAATAATTTGAAAAATTAAATTAAGTGATCAAATTTAAATAAACGTTGTCAAATCAAATCAAATATATAAAGAAGGAAATCCAGGGGTCCATATAATTCCATTTCTGATCCCAAATGGGATCGGGGTTGAAAGTACATTTAGAGGCATGAAAGTACACTTTATATGTCATTGGGAACTTTGACAAGTTTTTATGTACGTGTACTAGGCTTCAGAAATGTGCACTGCATTTGGAGTGTTGAAAGATGTAAATATCAATAGTTAATATAAGAGATAAATAATGATATACTCCCTTGCAGTAAACATTCTGCAGTATGGAGTTTTTTTTCTAAAACTTGACATTATACTTCCAATTGTTTACAATAACAACATGGTTTATTTCTGCCCCTAATATCAATCAATCAACATTTGGGATTGATCAGATGGAATTATATGGACCCCTCAGGAAATCAGTTCAATTAATGAAATCAATTTATTTCGTTAATTAATTCAATTAATCAATCAATTATGTACAAATCAATCGATGTTATCGTGTAACCATTGGAACAAATTTGTAACAACCCAATGCAATCTTTTCAGTAAATATAAACCATCCAATTAATTAAATTAGTGCAAATGTAAATAATAAATACAAATAATGCAATTAATGCAATTAATGCAATTAATGCAACCTTTATTTAACTAAGCATACAATGTTTGAATGTAACTTATGCATGAAGTGAACAACTTATTCAAATATTTGAAACAATCTAATCACTTTTCAATTCATATATATAATATGTAAAATATATATAAAATGTGTCAATGGTTCCAATGTAACCAATTCAAGTTACTTGAATTACGACCGGAGGTGGTTTAGGAGTGCAAGAAAAGAGAGCAGACACCCTATAGCCCTATAATTTAGAGTTTAAAGAATAGATTCAAACAAATTTTCCCGTTGGCGACACTTTTTCAATCAAAATGAATATTTTTTATAAAAATCTAAATCTTGCTAACACATATTCCACCCCCCCCCCCCTCAGCTGAAGGTTTTGACATAAAAATGACCAAATTTCCTTTAATGAATTCCAGGGGGGAGGAGGGATTTTTTGCCAGAGGGGATAAGAAATTTTGGCGCTTTTCCCGCGCAATATTTCAATTATTTCCCCCTGAGAAAATATCATAAGCCGCGCCTGATTATGACTCCAGGTCTTAAACAATCAATACAGACATGGAAATCTACCCTAAATGCATCCATTTGAACCAATGAATTCAATGCTTTAAAACAATTATGATTTGTCATTATATTAGGAGCTACCAACCTGATGGCAAGCAGAAACCTGGAACACTCCTTTAACAAGCTGGCATCAAAAAAGATGAAGGTATTGACCTAGGTTTTTGAGAGGGAGGGGGTTAATCTCCCCCCCCCCACCACCGAAAAACAAAAAAAACTATGATTGGTAAACTTGATTTCTATTTGCTTAATGACAGGAATTTTTCAATGAGTCTTTTTTATCATTATTTGTTTTTTTGTTTGTTAATTTATTGGTTTGACTTTGTATTCATCTATATATATACTTTGCTTGTCTGTTTGTTTGGGTGGGTGGGTGTTTGTAACCGATAATCGTCAAAACAGCTGAACCGATCGGGCCCAAATTTTTTGTGGGACCTGACTTGATACAGGGATGGTTAGAATTTTATATAAAGTTCGGTTTTTTGAAATCCACGAAAAATATCCATAAAATTAATAATTATAATTATATAAAATTATAAAATTATATATATATGTATTTATAATTAATGAAATGAAAATCGAGTACGGACGAGAAGCATACTTGAAGTTTAGAAATTTTATGCATTGCTTTGTCTGTTAGTTTGTTTGTGACCAATGAACGGTTGAAACGATCGGGCCCAAATTTTGTGTGGGACCTCACATGACCTCAGGAAATGCTTTGAACTGCAAAAAGTTGTCTCCAAAATTATTTATTAGGACAGTTTATCCAGTTTTCTACCTAGTCTACCTGGTATAGTGGATACACCTGGAATATATATATATATATTTATCAGGATAGTTTATCCAGTTTTCTACCTGGTCTACCTGGTATAGTGGATACACCTGGATCCCAAGACAACAGTTCTCTCAGGTCCGCAAACTATTTAGTTCATGAAAACATTGAAATTGACTTTAAAGGAATTGAGTCTTTTTCACAATCCATATATCATTGCGATCGATTAGTGTAAACCTTTGATATTTCAAACTTAGATTATTTAATCAAGAATATTTCAAAGTTTGAAATATCTAAGGTCTGCGACATAGGACTGCACAGAAATAGGAATTGGAAAATCAGAGTTTGTGGCAAAGACTCAATTCCTTTGTGTCTTAAAGGTAAGCTGTCGGTCTTAATAATAATAATCCACGATTTACACGGATACCCCGTAAGTAGTAAACCTTAAGCCAAACTATTTATTTATCTTAAAAATTGTAATATTCAATTTCTGTTTGTATTGCTTGTGACTTTTTGATTAATGTTGCAGAAAATCACTATCAACCTGAAGATAGAAAATCGACGATATCTTTCTTGTTATTACTCAGATTACACACTTCACAGTCCCTGTAATTTAAATACTCCACCAACAACACGTTGATTGACATGAGTCATTCTTCGTCAGTGTTTCCTATTTCCAGCCCCCTTGATATCTTATAAACAAATTATATTTAAATTAGGATGCTTTTCAACTGATTTTCATTTTTAAAAATATTCCCGATTTGATCAAAAAAAAACTTCCATTATAAATGAAAAAGCAATTTATTTTGCTAATTTTGCCAGTTGACCTGGCAATTTTAAAACGAGGGAGGAACCCTGATTTAAAATTTTAAAGGTAGGGATAGTTGCTGTGATTACCAGTGACCCACCATGACAGTTATACCCTTTTAACCTCTATTTGTTTGACAATGTGGAATGTGGAATATATCTTGTTTTTTTAGCTTGTAGTGTTTTTTTCTGATAATTCTCTCCCAATAGCTCAGATGCAGAAATGCGCAAGTCAACTTTGTGGAAATTTTGAAGAGATAAATAAATATGGATTTCTCATTGTCCTCATCAAACAAATCATTTATAGAAACCGTCGTGAATCGAAATTACACTTTTTAAATGAAGAGTTATTTAAGATTTCGACTAAACTCCCTTTCAATTGTATTTTATTTATGTTCAGAGGTTTGATAGAGAAACCTCCAGTAGGAGGCAAGGAGTTGACCCTTTTAAACCAGCTTCAGCTCACAGGGTTCAGACTTCATCCGGGTCCTCTTCCAGAACAGTATAGGACA